>NW_010099964.1:21296-64272 GCF_000699245.1 Pterocles gutturalis | reverse complement strand
GCAGTAATGCCTGTGTTGCTGTAAAAGTGTTTCAAAGACACAAAAGGGCCATGTTGTTTTCACTAAAATGGCTTTGTTACCTGTCCCATCCTTGTGTACAGACTCAGCCCCTCTAAGCATGGTTAGTGCCTTAGCCTAGAGTCCGTGATGTGAAGGCAGTGCTGACTGTGCATATCATTGTATGTATTTCTGGTGGGGTTTTTTGGTTCTGTTTCCTCTTGATAATAGAATTTTGACCTTCTTGAGGAGTCAGGAGACAAGCTGAATACATTTCGGAGAAATATGGTAACAGATTAGACATTTGTCTATAGGCAATTCTTTGCGGGGTTGTATGGTACTTTGGTGTGTGTCTTGCAGCACTCAAGGGTCCTCTCTCTTTATACATGTGCTTTGTCCCTGTTGAGAGATCAGGAAGGTTTGTTGATTTGTACCCAAACCTAAGCACTAAAGCATGTACGGAAATGTGAGCATCTGAGTAGTCCCGCTGCCATTAGTGGACATCATTGAGCAAGGTTAGCACATGCCTGAGTTTTTCGTAGACTTGATCTCTAATGTAAATGTACAAGATTTCATTTTTATTGTACTTTATTTTTCTAGAAGTCTCTCTGAACTGGCATAACGTGTTTCCTCTGTGTTGCATCTCTTGTTTTTAAAATGTAGTTTCCAACTTCTTACAGTGCGAATGGAAGTTCAGCACATCAGTAAAGGCTTAATGTTCTTTTGACAAGGATGCTCTGAAGAGCTCTGAATGCATTCTTTCTGGACCAGGTTCTAACATTTATAGAACAAAAAGATGCAGAAAGAGTAGATGTGTTGAAAAGGAAAAAGACACTGGAATTAACAGTTTTCAAGAAGTTTTTCTATTTCAGAGCTGGACTCTGCTCTCTTTCCTCGCCTTGGTTCCCCACACTTCTATTCAAGGAGTGACTCAGGAGTGACTCGTCTGAAATACACGAAACCAATTACAGTTTAAAATCCTGACTGGGGTAAATAAGGGCTGAATGTCAGCTTAAATTTGCTATAGTTTATATGTGCAGAAATAAGTTTGGGGTTTATTTTCTCTTTGCTTCACTTATTCATGCTAGATATCTCTCTCCTCTGTATGTTCAGTGAACAGTGTCTAATGCCACATGGCTTTATTCTTCTGAGAGCTTGCATTCCCTAGCTCATAAAGTTTTCTGAAATGTGATTGCATTCAATCTGGAATGTCTAATTATCTGAAAGTGGGCTTGATATGTTTAAGAAGTGTTTCAAATACTATATTAGTACAACAAAATTAAAATCAAAAGGAGGAGGTGAATGATTAACCTTAGATGGATTTCTGGGTTTTTTTGTTTGTTTTGTTTCAGGTGGAGGTTGTGACAGATGCTGGGCTTCAATATAAAGGAGAACTGACAGTTGTTTTACGTTACATTCCCCCAGACAGAAACCTAATGCTTCCTCTAGGGCAGTTTCAAGGTAAAACAAACATTAATGGCAGCATATGATTACGTTCCTCTGAGTATTAAAAAAACTCACCTAAGGTGAAGTAATGGTATTACTGAAGATTGAAATCATACTTCAATATGTTAGTGTCTTTATCTGTGGAAATTTTGAACCATGAGTGTGTTTCTCCTGCTGTGTCCTCTGCTCTTGAATTTACGGGGAGAGAAGGGAAGAGGAGTGTGCAGTCAAGTGTTCATGCATGGCTGTGACCTGGTTAAAAAAATCCAGACATTAGATAACATGATTGAGGACAGCCACGTAGAAATGAATTGTCTGCATCATAATCTGTGGGTTCTCTCTTCAGCTAGTTATATACAGTGTATATCTGGTTGAAGTAGTAGACTTTTAGTTCTTCATGCTTGATTGTCCTTAAGCTCACCTATCTCCTCATTTTCACACTTTTTTTTTTGACACTGATTTACCTCTGCTCAGTTTTACTGTATTACTGCTGCAGTATAGTCCTGTAAAATATTTGCATTCTTTAGGGTAAGCCATTATTTTCATCAACAATGAACAGGGGAAAATAGTTAACTAACTCTTTGCATTGTACTAACTTGAGGAACAGTAATCATCTGAAGTGAAAGCAATGACTGGGTAGTACCTGAGTGTACACAGATACACGGGACAGGTGTGGCGCTGTCTTAGTGATAGTGTTGCGTGCTAGCATTAGGATTTGACAGATGTATTAGACTTTTTTTCTTTTCCTTTCTTTTTTTGACAGATGATTGCCTCTGCTAGCAAGGTTTTCCAAGGTTTTCTCTCTTAAAAGCTAATTGCTAGATACATGCTATCTGCATTTTTTTTAATTAGTACATTTTAACATCACTCCTGATCTTTTTTTTTCTGATGTTTTCAGCCTGAATCAGTGTGTATGGTCCCTGCTGATAAGCCTCTTAGAATCTGCAGCAGCAGCCAGTACGCCTGCCCTCACGCTGCTGTTCAAAAGCAGTAGCGTGTCAGTGAGCACCGTGTCCTTTGTCACAGTCTCCAAGGAGCGCTGCAGCCTTACACATGGAATATATGCAGTGTATTTCTGCACTTTAAGCTTTGGGACAGAGGTTTGATACCTTGCTTGTGGTGTAGGGCTGCCTTGACATCAGTGGTGGAAGTGGATACTTACAAGGTGGTGGGTTTTACAGGACACGGAGTTCTTTGTGTTTGGCACAGTAATCCACAAATGCTTGTATTTGGAAAAGGCCTAAGGTAGGGCATCCTGGTGTGTCCAGCAAGGGCTAAATAGTTACACGGTCAAATTCTTTATCAAATATGGAGTGATTTTCTGCCCCTGCCTGATTAGTTTCTTTACCCATAGAGAATTAGAATCTCCTCATAAGAAATACTTTAATCCCATTGCAGGAGATGAGTGAAAGAATCTAGCCAAGAAAACTTACATTTCCAAATCAGTCTTGTAGTGTATATATAATTTATGATGATGATGATGATGTTGCAATTCTGTTCTATATATAGGGAAGAAGAGCTTTAAAAAAGAAAAAAAGGGAGATTCTCACGTGCCATCTGGTGGTATATTAGAAGTCCTCATTAAAGAAGCAAAGAATTTAACAGCGGTGAAATCAGGAGGCACATCTGACACTTTTGTGAAAGGGTCTGTGGTTTTTTGTCCCCATGTTTTTAATGGTTGCATTGAATTATATTTTGGCTGACTCATTTTTTTTCCAATATGTCTGTACATATGCATATGGAGTGTCAGTCCTGAAAAGCAACTGGCAATTTGAAATGGTGAAGAAAAGGATGTTGTGGGATAAGGGCAGAGAAATGTGAGTTGTCCCAGTGGTTAAACAGAACAGTATTTAAATAGCCTTCAGTCAAGAATCAGTATGTAATCCATACCACTTACTCAATTCATACATAAGTATCCAGTGTGCTAATGTGCACGCTGTTATAGAACACAATATTTGGTAAAAGGAAACACTTCCACTGAGTCGGCAGAGAGACATAGGTGAATATTCATCATTCCTAGAGGCAAGAAATTGTAAATTAGGGCTCTCACACTGGAGGTCATACCTGATCTGATGGTGACATTTACATTTTCAGGAAACCGAAACAGTACAGATTTTTTTTACTAAGATGAATAGCCAGACTACATCCTGAATAAGAAACTTGTTTTCAGGAAGACACAAGTCTGTTTGGATTCCTTGTGAAACTGCAAAGAGCACCTACAAAAGCTGGCATGCTCCACCAAGCTGAGGTGCTTTCTAATGGATATCACCTGAAACATGCAGAAAGAGAAAATTCATTATGTGCATGAGGAGATTCTGTTTGGATTCAAGTAAATATGCTAAATGAGAAAAGATTTTTCTCTCATATGCTATAAATAGTGTTGGAAGTTTTTTTCAAATGCTTAATTGGGAAAGCTCTTTGGCACGTAGTACAGTGTCAAGGCACACATCTAAATCCTGAGGATTCCCAGGAAGTCTATGACTGACTTCAGACATAGTGTCTTAACTCTTAATTGTGTCTCATTGTTAACATTTAATATTCTTTGACAGAAGATGTTTAGAAATTCTGCTCTGATGGCTCTCAGGTTTGATTCTAAAGATGCATCATTTTGAAAATTTTAAGGTCTGTGTCACTTATATGCCTGTATGCGTGTGGGAATGTAAAAATATATATAGTATGACATATGCACCTTTTTACTAGATAACAGCACTTAGTGTTGGGCAGTCAAAATCCAGAATATATAGAAAATGCTACATAGAGGATATGTCTGTGTTTGAATAAAATTAACATGTTCCTGCATGCCTCATTATATTGGTTTTTTCATAAATGTGAGCTATGCTTTTGAAATGTTAAATTTAGGAAATAATGGATAACTTAAAACAATTTTCTTTGATAGCTTTTGCTCTCATGCTGGCTGTCAGAATTGCTGATTTTTAGATATGCTGTAGTTCATTAGTAATGGTTTGAGTGTTGTTACTAAATGGTGACCATGGAAAACGTCCTGCCTTTGATTCCTTGGTAGAGCTGAGAATTTATCTTGTAGTGTGCTTCAAACTTATCATTAAGCTTACACACTTCATGTAGAAAAAGTTTGAGCTATTCTTCCTATGTTTTTGTTCTCTCATGCCACCTCTCTTTTCCTGCTATATGTGAGGGCACTTCCTTTTGCTGGCTTCTTCCCACCTGGAACTCACAACAGACTTCAGGGGGAAAATGTCAAAGCTTTTTTACACTATCAGTAGCAATGCGTAGCCAGTAATTCTCCAGACTATCTTTAGATAGTGGTCTCTGCTGTTGCTGACATGGATTATTCAGTATGGTGGAACAGGAGTCTGTTTTCCTTTGACTGTTGGTCTGTCGTGTGTCACAGCTAAATGCAGAATCAAGTTGCCATGAACCACTTGAGGTCCCACAGTGGTCTAATCTGCACTGCTAGCTTGAGATAACTTGACATTGATTAGCCCACAGTTAGCCCACTGTGGTAAACTAGCTCATGTATATTGTCAACTAAAAGTCTGCACAGGAGTCCTGATGGAGGTCTAGTGATGTAACTTGTTTGTATGTCTGATCCTTTGGTATTTATATGCAAACACATAGTTATTCCATTAGCTTTGCTGAAGGAGGTGAAGGTACAGACTATGAAAATTTGTACAGACCTCTGATTTTGAAACTACAGAGTATTAAGTTTGCTTAGTTTCACTAAAGGAATTCTCTACTAAAAGTAAAATGTGAAAAGCTTGTAAGACTTCACAGCATTAGTGTTTCTGCAGTCAGTAGGGGGGTTAGGCAAGTCAAATTGGTGATGCTAACCTGATGAAGTTCCTTTCTTATCAGTCATTTCCATCTCTTTCTGGAGGACCTCCTGTCCTGCTTTGAGAGGGAGACTGGACTAGGTATCTCCAGAGGCCCCTTCTAGCCAACATTTTTATGTCCATATTTAGTCTCACTGAAATAAAAAGTTTGTGGTTAAGACCCAAGACATGGGCCAAGGAGACCTAATTTCAGTTTCTGCTGCCAATAACCGACATTGTAACTATAAGAACAAACGAAGCACAAATGCAAAATATGCACTTCAGGTATATGCTTAATTTATTAACAGTGGGGAAATGGGGTCCTGATCCCATTTGAGCCTCTACATGATTGTAATTCTTTGTGAATATTATGTGACATACCATCTCCATATTCAATTTTCCTTTTCTGTATCTCCCAGATACCTGCTCCCAGATGACAGCAAAGCTACAAAACACAAAACTCCTGTAATAAAAAAGAGTGTGAACCCACAATGGAATCATACCTTTGCTTTCAGTGGCTTGAATGCAAAGGATATATGTAACGTCTGCCTAGAATTAACTGTGTGGGACAAAGAGTCGCTCTCTAGTAATATTTTTTTGGGAGGTGTCCGTCTGAGCACTGGAAATGGTAAGGTTCCATCTGTCCAGTGATTGCTTTTCTTATTCTGCTCTCCTTCTTCCTTACCACAAGTGATTCATGTGTATGAAGGACAGAAAACTTACTGAGTATATGGAAGGTATATGGGAACTTGGGGAAATTGAAAAGGGAGAGAAGGCAACATGTAACCTGCAGATGATTTAGTTCTTTCCTCCATTGAGTGAGACACAAAAATTCAGTGGACTGTTGTACTTCTGTGCAGTCTAGAAGAACTGGGAATACCTTGGAATAATTTCCTGGCATCCCAGTGAGAAGAAGGAGACTACTATTCTCCAGCAGCAGGCTTTCTGCGGCTGATGGTGTGATCTGGAAGAGGTGTGAATCCGTTTCTCCTCTGTCAGGAGATGTTGCTTGTGGTACAGAGTGGGGAAGTTTATGTATCACTGTCTGTGTGCCACAAAGGAGTGTAATGACAAACTGGTGCTCTCCAGGAAGTACCTGTTTTCAGTATAACTCCCTGTACAGGTGGTAGTGTGAAGTGCTTGTCATCTTTCTATAGGCTGTTGGAGTAAATGAGCAAGTATTAAATAACTACCTCATGGTTTTGTGATTGCCAGGTGTAAGTAATGGCAAGGAGGTTGACTGGATGGACTCTCATGGGGAAGAACAGCACCTCTGGCAGAAGATGATTGACAGCCCGGGAGCTCCTGTGGAAGGGATATTAATGCTGAGATCCAGCATGGGAAAGCGCAAACTCTGAAAGACTTTTAACTACTGAGGGGTACCACAGGTACTCCTGACTTCAGTGGTGTTCAGGATCTTGTCATTTTGCCCATTTGAAAGTGGGGAAGGGGTGTACTCTTTGCCTTGGATATTAAGGCTCTGAGTGAGATTTTAATGCATTCTGCACTTCTTGTGGATGTTTTTAACACAGGCAGGCGTCTCATACAGATTATGTTTCGTCTGAAGCCAGTGAGAACTGACCTTGTACAGAGATCGGACTGGCTTTCTCTGTACCTTCTGGTGGCTGGTGCACAGCTGATGAACACCTCTGCCTGTGGGGGGCACGGAGTGAGCAAATTCTCTCATTAAGTAATTTAGTAATACCTGGTTTACGTATCTTCTTCTGGGTCAAAGATGGCCTAGAAGACAGCAGTGATGCAGTACAAGCAGATTCAGAGTGAGTCTGTGCTTTGGTATTTGAAAGATAAGAAGCCATAATGTTCTGAAGGTTAACAAACAATGTTTCTTTTTCATGTTTGCATGTTGGGCTATGCAGTGTGCAGGATGGTAGGCTTGGGACCATGCAGCCCATCACAGAAGGGCAGCGTGCTGTGTTGCACACTAGGAATAGGCAGCAGGTGAGCTGGTGTACAGTGCTGGTGTTCTGGCATTTTCTGGATTATTTTAATGCACTGTATAAAAGGCAGTCTTGGTTCAACATAATCAAAAAGCCTCTAACAAAAATAAATAGTAACAAATCCCAAAAGAGTTTCCAGAACTACGTGGCATTACTGTGGTTTTTGTTCAGTTGATGGCTCTAGCCAAGATCTTCCAACTGAACACGTGCCTGTCCCTGTCTAATGAGTCACTGAGATGAAACACATACTGGGTTTGGATGTAGTTAGCCAAGACCTTGATTCAACAGATTGTGTAGTAAAATGGTGTGATTAAAGCACATGCCGGAACGATTTGAAGAGGTGTGGAATTTTCTCTGAAGGGGCTGGGATCCCATTTAGGCATGCCCACACACATTAATTACTAACCAGAGTAGGACTTCTTTCTCCTGAACATCCCCCTGTGAATTAAGAGTGGATTTAATGATAAGAGTGGGTTTTGGCCAAGTCAATCATTAATCTTCTTAACCGTGACAATTGTTCAACAGTAATTTTGCTATTTCATTTTCTAAAGTGATTTTACCCCTACTTAGATCCCCATCCTCTGGGGACTTACGCAGCTCACATGTGAAGTGCGTGCTGTTTTGAATAGTTGCTGTGGGCTACTCCTATCATAATGAGATAGGGTTATAATCTTTTTTAAAGGTCAGCACATGTCTGCTTGCAAGATTGGATAAAAATATAATTGCATGGCATGTGATTGCTCAGGGCATAAGACAAAAGAAGGTCATAAAACTGAGTGAAAAACATTTCTTTGGAATTTTCCAGAATTAGAACATAGCTTCCTATTTGAACTGGTAAATTCATCTGTAGCTATCCTTATCTTTTTAATTTGTTTCCCCAAATGTTTTTTGGGGGTTTTTTGGGTTTTTTTTAAGCAATGTAGTACTAGTACTAAGGAAACTGAAAGGTATGGAAACAATCCTTACATAAATTAGTGGAAAAAAGCAAATTTCAAAGAGCGCATCATTCCCTGTAGGTCAAAATGCTAGTTTTCAAAGATTTCTGTGAAGAACAAAGACCATAAAATTGTTTGAGAGATACAAATATTGTTCTTTACAATCCATAAGTTGCAAGAAATATGTATTGAACAACAGAATATGAACTGATAACTAAGTAACTACAGCTGGAAATTTTGACATTTGGAGCTGTCACAATTAATTCTGAGATTCACATGTATTTAGAGCTCAATCCAAAACCTTAAAATTTAATGTCCATTCCTTTTTTTCTTTTTTCTTTTTTTAAAGTATTTTATACTGGTTTTTGTTTTAATAGCTTGAAACTGCAGGGAAGTTTACAAGCAGTATTTTAAAATCCTAATATTATTAGATAAATTATTTTTCTTAAAAATTCTATCTTAGTTCTCATAAAACAAGTTGTTTCATTATGAATATTTTCTATTAAAATTCTGATATGACTTTAAAAAGTAAGTGGAGGCACTGCTTGACCAGTTTGAGACCCTCAATTTTCAGAAATGACCAAGCCATCTTTGAAAATAAAATTCCCTTAGAGTCTCAGTTTGGGAACCAAAAGTCAGTAGTTGCTCAAGAAAACTGACTTAATTTTCCTTCTTTATCTATTCTTCATTTTATTCTGAAGTCCTGCTCAAATTGGGCAGTGAAGCAAGTCTAGTTTTAGCTGGCTTTTCATTTTATGCCACAGATGCTGTGAGCTGATAAATTAGAGCACAAATATCAAGCACATGCATTTTATGACCTTTATCATAATCGCCTTTCTTTAAGTATTGATTTTTTTTTTTTTCTCTCAGCATCCCCCAAACTTAAAACCAAACCTAACTTTTGGCACCTAAACTACCTCTCTCTTTAACAGAATCAGTCTGAATTGTCTTGGTTGTTTGTACTGCAAACCTGCATTTATTTTGGGAATAATATTATTATATTGACATGGAGGCACAAGCTTGATTTTTCACTTGCTGGAAGTTGGTTCAAAAAGATAAAGCTTGTTAAATCTGAAGAAAATGATTCTTCAGGGTAAAATTCTATCTTGTGTTATAGAGGAACACCAGGCAGTCAGATGGTTTGGTTTTGTTTCATTTTGATGGTGAAAATGGGAAAAATAAGTAGAACACAAAAAATCCTCCAAGTTGGACCCCAAAATGGACATCTTTTTTCTCTTGCCAAACTGAAAACTTTAACATAATTTTGAACTGAACTAAGCCTTTTACTTTTACACGGATCACAAGAGTTTGTCTGATTTTTTTAATGGTATTTTCTAACCTTCCAGGCATTAACATTTTTACCTAAATCAAGTCTTGCTTTGAAAGCACAAAGTCTGTGCTTTATTACTTCAGCTTCTGCTCTTTTTGGTCCTATGGTAGCGTTTGTGAGGGCTGTACTCATCCAGTAAGCGTCACCCACCTCATACATGAGCTTCAGGTTTTACCTTTTCCTTCTAGAGGGCCAAAATTTCAGTCTGAGCCTGCACCTGAAATTATAGACTGGGTTTTGAGTAGACTGTAAGTGTCAACTGCAGTTCAGCATATGAAAGGAACAATTTCACCTGGGAAATAATTTCAGCCAAGGTGGTGGTGTTTGGCATTGATGGGATTTGGAGTAGCACAGTGAAATTACCTCCTAGGTTAGCAGTGACAACTCTGCATTATGGTAGCGTATAATAGGTATCGTACTCTGCCTCTAACGAGCCTCAGAGAGATGATGAGCATCATATAAACACTAGAGCAATTTGGAAAGCTTTGCTGTCCTATGATGTTATCAGCACATTTGTAGGAAGCGTTTGATTAGTGGGAAATGTCACATTTAATTATGTCTCTTATATCTTTGTTCTCTTCGTTTACAAAAATGATTTATGGTTTGGAAAAAGCATGAGATTATTAACTGCAGATGTGATTTCTTCTTTCACAGATATTTGAATTAATTGCCTATAATTGTGCGTCATCACGTACTGTGTGTTACCAGGCTGAACAAAAAGACAGAAAGCTGGGAATTAGGCTAAAGCCTTCCTTTTTTATGCATGTATGTTTATGATATTGAAGGTGCATGAATGGTTTATTCAAGGCTAATTTTTAGGAGAAAATAGCCACAATTTTAAGGCTGGTTCATAAATTCCTGCCCTGAGTAATTAGACAAGAAGAGCTGATGTTTCCGAAGTATTTTTCTACACAGACTTCAATAACTGAAGATGCTTCGGTGGAGAAGAAATCTCCACAGTGGTTTTGGAAAATGTGACACACAATGCCTTTTACTTGGATACATATTTTTCTAACAAGGTAACTACAGGGCTTTCATCACGATCTTTTTCCCCCTTGTGATTAGATTCTGAGGGTTTGACCCATTAAAGAAGAATAAAAGTGCAGCTTTCACTGTAAAATGTCGGCTGGGGCCAGTAAATACAGTGTGGTTATTGCCAGAATCCATCAAAAAGAGATGATGCTGAGGGCTTTCCAAGCCCTGCCGTCAGACTTTGGTGTCCGCACCTGCTCTCCAGAAATTTCTCTGCTCAGTGTATCAGCTCTATGGGGACTTCAGGCTTCTAAATGTCAATGCTCTTGCTTGCATGTTTCGATGCCAAAAGCAGTCCAAAAGAGGTTTGAAATGGCCTCCTCGTCTCCTCCACCTCCATCATGTTCCATTTGAGTGAGGGTGGGAAGAAAGCTGCAAAGACTCTGAGGGACGCTGTTGCCATCTTCCTATGCTAATCCTAGTGCCATTGTCTTCCTTGAATGCCTTTTAGATACCACATTTTGGTCTGTCTTTCCCAGCTGGATGCTTTAGCAGGTAGTTTAAGAAAGAAGGTACTGGGATGATGGGGGTGTTTTGATCATGGTGCATTAGACTGGAAATTTATTCTTCTGTGCCTCTTCTAATGCAGATTATGCTAGGTAGCATGAAAGAAGCATATTTATGTATTATTTTTTATATTTTCTTTGCCTGTCTGGTTAGGCCCTGCCAAGTGCAATTATTCTAAGTTGTATTCTGCAAAATGTCAACTGAACTATGACAGTATGGTGCTAACTGACAAGGAGAGGTAACAGGAGGGTTGTGCTTAGACTGGCATAATTTCGGCTTCTTGAGGGTATGCAGATTGCCCAGCTTCAGGCATGTAAAACTTGTGGTTTTCTCTTGCTCTAGAGAGTCAATGAAGAGAAAGGCTGCTTGGATCTCCTACGCTTTCGAAAAAGAGCTGAGAGTCTTATTTCCACAGCTGCCTAGCTTGTGGGTTCACACAAGATAGTAAAGGTTGTACCTGAATATTTGTAAGGGACTCCCCTTCATCCATCCCTTCAGTTCAGCAACCCTCACCAGAACGCTCTACCTGAACGTTAACCTTCCAGTATCTGGAAGGAGACAGCATGCAGCAGTTAAGTGATGGCTCCACTTATTTTCATCCATACGAGGTAAAAATTGAAATTTTACTTCCCTAACATACAGTATTGATTTTCAGCATTTTGCAACAATGACAGAAATAACCATCTCCCGAGAGCTGGTCCGTGCACTTTGCAAAGTCCTTTTTTTTTTAAATAGTTTTTTTGAAATTATGAATATTTATTTATTTTTACACACCAAAATATTAACATTTGAGAACCCTCAAGAACTGGTGGTAGAAGGTGTGGTGAATTCCAAAATAGGATTCAGACTTTTATTTGCAGTGATGTCTTTTACCATAACTCAGCAGGAGATGCCAAGAAGCACGCTAGTGGAACCTTACCACTGTGTCCCACGAATTTCCTGGTTGGTGACTTAATGTTTGCAAATGCTGTTTGATAAGTGGTAATAATATTGACCCTGACACTGGAAAGTGAATCTCAGCTTGCTTTTTAGGTGTTTTTAGGTTGCTTTTGAAACTCACCCTTGCTGCATCTTGGCCCTTTATTTGGATTAGTTATTTCAACAATTCTGCTTTGTGGCAATAATATGGCTGTGTGCTACTGCTCCTGACAGCTCAACGTATATTTTTGAGGATAGTTCTAACTGTTGAGGTTTGCCTAAAGCCAAGTGTAGCCACTTGTTGCAGCAATTAGAGAATGTCACGTATCCCTTGTTCTGCCTTTGTTCTGCTTAAAATCTGTTGCTAGCAATTTGTTTAATTATTCTGCTGGATGTGAACAGTAGTAGCAGTAAATGGCATTGCAGTATGTTAAGTTCTGCCCAAATTTAGACAAAACAAAATGTTTCCTGCCCAGAATATTTTTGTACTGTGCACTGTATGTTCAGTTTTGTGGACAAAGGTGGCTGGTAATACATTTGCAGCTGTTGTCAAGATTACTGTTCTGTCTTTTAAATTAAAATACTGAAACGTTGCTGTGTCCTTGTCTGTCCTAAGATGCGCTATAGCAAACTCTAAGCATGTCTTCCAGGCATATCCCATATAATCTCATTGAGGTAAAGACATTACTTCACTTACATGTGATGAAAAATACAAGAGGCCTGACATGTCTTCAGAGGTGGGACTCTATGAACAGTGTATCTCTCTGTTTTTTCATTTGTCTTAATTTCTACACTTGAAGTGCTTTTAAGCTATTTTTCATTTCATAAGCGTTGAACCTGTTTTATTTTTAACAAGCAATTCCAAGAATAAGGGAAATGCAGTGTTCTCTTTCCCCTTGCTAGAGAATTATTTTATGTGTGCCTTAAACCTGCATGTCCACCAGGTCCTCCCCTCCACCTCTGAATCTCCTACCTCTTCCCCAGTTTGAGGTCCTGCCCACCTGAAAATCCAGGTATGTTCAAAATGCAGCTTTTCTGTAATTACTGGTCCTGGGGGTTTGGAGTTTTTTGGGGGTGGGTTGGTTGGTTTGTTTGTTTGTTTTTGTTGTTGTTTTGTTTTTTACTTTTTTTAAAAGAAAAAACAAAGAGCATTTGATCACTGAAGTTATACTTTCAGCTGAGTTGTGTTCACTTCAACTAACCTCTGAGAGCTGAGGGTTTTCTTGCATCTTCTTTTCAGGTCTCCAGTTCCCTGGGTTTTTTTTTGTCTTGCTGTGCCTTCCCAACTGCCAGAGACAAACCAGGAGGCAGATAACGCTCCTGCGCTCTGGGCCTGTGCTTGCCTCTGCTTGCTTTGCAGTAGTCTCAGCGTGTTGGGTTCCTGTGCCCATGTTAAGGGGACACCCCCTCAGGGGGGTTCACTGGTCTCTGGGTGTGATTTGGGCACAGGCAGCTGGCTCTTTTGCCCTCATACCACTCCTGTCTAGCTTGTCCCCATGCTGGTTCTGGCCTTTATGGGAGCGGGAGGTCAAACACCTGTAAAGTGGAAGGCAGATGCAGGCGGGGCAGAGCCCTCCCGCAGTTTCTCTGCTCCTTGTACCTTTACTTGGGACTGTCCTTAGGGATTGGCTCGGGGCTCTGGAAGACACCTCTGTAACTCCTGTGCAGGGGAACTGCAGCCTCTCCTTCCCTTCTCTTTGAGGGGATAGATGCCAAGTTCTCCTTGTAAATTTGGAGTATGGGCCAACCTAATGACTGAAATTCCGGTTGTAGTTACTTTCTGGGTGCATGGGTGGCAATGGGAGGTATGGGTGGTAAGTAGCTATGCATGAACACATTCTGCATGGACACTGGCTTCCCCCTCTGTTTTCCTCTGTTTTACAGAGCCTGAAGCAGCTGGATCACCGTGTGAGAGAGGCCAGAGAACTGCACGTGCTGTCTGCAGCTGCCCCTGTCCTCACTGGCTCCATTAGCCCAGGCAGCCTTGCTGCTCTCTGCCTTCCAGTGCCTGCAAACACTTTCCTGCTCTGCCCTTCACTGAGCTGCCATAAAAACATCCCCTAGGCACAGATGGGCACAGAGAAATGGGCAGCAGCTACATGGCTGAGAGGAGCTCTGCTATCTCCCGATGGTGTGAAGTACACGGTCCCTTTTTTCTGTGGATGTGCAGCACTAACAGAGACCGAGGTGAGTGGCTGGAAGTGATCTAGTGCTGAGATTGTACTGCCTAAGCTCCATTATTTCACCATCTCAATTTAAAAAGTGGGTTGCAATCATTAAGAGTATTTAAACGTACTTCAGGTTACTTTTTAGCCTCTGTGTTTTCATTAATTATGTGATGCAGTCTGACTCACGCTCTTATGTAAGTAGTGAGCTGTAACGAAGCTGCAGGTTGCAGTCATTTAGCGCAGAGCTCCAAGGGTCGTTGGTGTTTTCATTAAAACACACCACTTTCTGTCCCAGAGGGGATGGTTTGAATTTCAAGACTAGGGATGTGCAACTTTCCATTTTGTCTCTCCTCTGCAGGCATTGAGGAGGTATGTGACAGCAGGGGTGGTTCTCATCAAATTAGGTGGATTCTTGGGTAAGATCTGGGGAAAATCAGGCTATTTATGAAATTGTTTTGGGCTCATGAGAAATTGCTGACTCACACAATTTGTCCCAGTACTTTTGTTTGCAAAAGATGTTGCATGACAGAAACATGTATTCTTTTCTGGTCTAAAATGATTTAAGTCTTTTGGTTCATATTCAAAACTCAAAAGTATCTCCAGATTGATGGAGGAACGTCCAGCCCATGGCTGTATCTGCACACGGTGATCCGTCACTTCTCCTGCAGGGAATAGCCTGGAGGTGGGAGTGGAAAGGACAAGACTCATGGCAGGTCTTGCTTCTTGGAAACAACTTTTAATCCCCCCAACTAAAATTCATGCTTTAAACAGGATTCCCATTTTTGGCAGCAGTGGTAGGATTGGCAGCCATGGCAAGAGGAGCCATGTTGGTGGGTGGTACAACAGACTCCAGCCTGTATGATTCTGAGGGAGCTGAATTTTCTGTTAAACACTAAAAAAAAAAAAAAAAAAGTGTACTAGTGTAGATACTGCACCTTGTTTGCACAGCGTTATTCTTCTGGGACCAAAAGACTACAGGATTAATTACTGGACTATATTTGAATATTTGGAGTTTATTTTAACATATAAATGCTCGGCTAAAGCCAGAAATACTAAGTCTCTTGTTCAAGGGCCAGTCTGCCACATCCCTGCATACTGTACATGCAGGCTGTTTTGATTCCAAAATAGAGATGGCACATGATGTTTTTCACTGTTCCATTCCTCCCCACAAAAATGTACAACAGAAAATGCCAGAAACCTTGTATTACTAATCAAGAACAGCTTTTCTTGATCACAAGATTTTAATAGATGTTCTGTGTAGAACTATAACTAGTAATCCAATCACTCATGCACTCTCCTCCACTTAATTCAATTTCCTGTAACAGCCTAGTGATTGCAATCACTTTCCCAATCGCAGCAATCATGAAGCCCCACTCCTGTTTACCCAGTCATGAAAGATGACTGGATGCCCCGATTCTGTACTGAAATCAAAATGGAGTAGCAGCAGATTGTAATTGCAGCAATACAGTAGAAAAATCATACCCATTGGAGATTATTTATGAATTTTAAATAATTGGAAATCAGTTGATGTGCTTTTTCAATGGGGGGGGGAAGATGGGACACATGACACAAAACCTGTCCACCTGTGCATTCATGCTGTAAGTGTATGCATGCTGAACAACACAAGCCAGAGAACTGTGACCATGCAGTATGTGTATGGCTGTGTCCCCAGGCTCCCTCTGTTCCATGTGCGACACTTAAGGCATGAAGTGATGTGGTGTGCACAGCTGTGTCTAATTTTCTTAACCATTGGTGTTAGGCAGCAGAGGAAAGGGGTACAGCTGTGACCATCGGCACGCTGGTTTTTATCCTCCTTGCTCCTTTAGAGTGGGTCCAGGACTTACTTTCTTTTTGGTTTGGTCAGGTCTAGAACAGAAATGCTATTTCTGTGATTTTTTTGTCACCAATGCTGTCCTTACATCTTATTCCTAATGGCAAAACTTAGAAAGCAAACCTGGCACCACCACCTGCAGAGTTCAGGCTGTATCCAGATGTTCATTGCCTTTGGCGTCGGCATAGCAGGGGGCCCTCACCGGGCCATGCCATGCTTTCATACCATCTCCTAACACACTCGAAAGCAGACCATCCTGTTCAGAAGACACGGCCTACCCCCACCACCTCCTCCTTGGTGCTGTCACGCTTCAGTCCACAAATTAGCTTTTGCTAGCTAGTGTCAGGGCTGATTTCCCTCTCTTCGCATTTATTCCCTCATGAATTCACTTGCAGGAGCAACATTTTAATTGAGATTTTCTAATTTCAGAGGGTGTGAGAGACCGAATTCTGGTAAGGACTGCTTTAAAGATGCTGACAACCCATTCCTCTGCCGATACCAGAGTGTAAAGTTAAACAATCTACCTTATGATCAAAGACAAGCATTTGGCTGACAAAACATGACTGTGCTCTTGAGCATCAAGGATGAACAGCACAGACTCTGGAGTGCTGCTTTTCAGGCATGTCAAATTACACATCATGAACAGGTATCCAAAGTTGTAATTCTCAGTTTTCACTCCTTTGATGCTTATATGCTTCATGCATGACATATACTCTTTGCAGTAGAGTGGCAAGACTGTGGACTATAATAAAACAACAGAAAACTCTTTCATTTTTTGATTGCCTCCTAACACTTTATTAAGCAGGGAACTGTTTTGTTAATTTGTTAAGTGATGACTTGCAAACAAGTATTTTCACAGATCTGGAAATGACAAATCCTTGATGAAGTCTCCCTGGGGGTAGCGTTTCCCTGCCATCAAATCAACAGCCTGGTCTGTCTCCAAGATGAAGAGGGGAAAGAAATCTGCTACTCTGAGTCCACTGGACATGAAAACCCAGAAACACAAGCATATCAGGTAAGAGCGTTTTTTTCTATCAGTCACTGCAGTATGTGGCCTTTAGTAATTGCTGCCCATCTTCTACACTGCTCACTGTTCCTGTATCGTATTCCTTCTGGCACTGACTTCCATTCTCCTGCTATCAGCTATCTTCTCCTTGAAAACAGGTATTTGCATTGCCTTCGGCTTATGCTTTGTGTCTGGGATCAACCCTATTATTAGTGGAACCAAAAGACACCACCAGGTTGCTTGTACACTTTCAATCTGAGGCCAATGTCTCTGTTACAGTGGTTTACAGAGAGAAATTTTGATCCAACTTTTGAATTAATCGACCAATTTATCTCCAAGAGGAATTTTAGACAACTATCTGTTTGCAAAACAATATTTTATTAATAAAAAGACTTACAAACAGTAAGAAAGAAACCCCGATTTTACACTGAATGAAAAATCCAAAATAAACTCTCAGAAACGTGCCTCAGTTCTTCACTCTCTGTACAAGAAATTCCATTGGGTAGTAATCCTACGTACACGTTCATCTGAAGATGGCTGAAAATATAAAAAAGCATCATGCATACTTCTATGCAGTGTAGCTACACAGCCAGACAGACTTAACAATACACACAAAAAATCTGTACATCAGTGATTAAAAAAGCCATGCTTTGTGTAGCACCAACGGGAAAATTACATGGATTAAAAAAAATTCACTGACAACTGCAGGCCCTGCAGTCCTGGATTAGGGACATGACTGACCAATTTCTGCTTGCAGTTTCATCTCTTCTTTTCTCAAGGGAAAATTGTCAATAAGTGCAAAGAGCTCAGCTGGTGTTGCTGGGAAAGGATAGCGTTCCTTGTCCATTCCGTGTTTGTCCATCACCACGATGTTGAAATTGTAATGAGGGATCCTCAGCAGCAGCCTGCAAAATAAGGAACTTGTTTTGTTAAAGCCTGACATCTGCTGCCTGGGCACTTCAAACTAACTGTAAATGGCAGAACCAGCCTGTTGGGTCTAACCAGAGGAAGGTGGGAATGGTCAGAGAGGACTATAAAGGGTCCGCTTTGTTTCAGCTGTAAGAAAAAAAGAGTCACATTGAGAGCAGGTGTCTGCATGTGCTGTAGGCTGTACCTCTGCATTAAGGAAGGGTCAAGGTAACTTGCACTCAGCTCTCTTTTCTTCTCAGACCTCTGACTGTTAATATAGCTCATACCATTTCCTATTGCTATCACAGAAGAAAAACAACATAAGACAAAAAAAGTACTATATACATTGCCTAATGAAAACCCCTGTGATGGAGCTAGACTTACAAGTAGACTATTCCCTTTCTTGGCTGCCACGTGGTATAAAACCACAATAAGAAAAAGCAGGACAAAATTATTGGAGCCAGTTTTCATGGCTTCCTAATAATAACCATCTACTTGGTGGTAACTCCAATTTAGAACAAAAGCCATTGCTAATTATGGCTGAGCCCCTTCCTTTTGCATGATAAAAGGGGTCATTTGAGCTCCTCTGGAGGTGGGACAGTAACAGAAGTACATCCTTGGTGCTTTTTTTATCTTTTCTTTGAAGAAGTGATGAACTAGAAGATCCCTAGTCATGCAGTCAGTCAAAATCATTGGTGTGGGGAAAATAAATTCAGGCAGCCGTGACAGAATGGTGTAAGGAGAGGAAAGCTGCCGTGAGGAAGAAAGACTAGGGGGGATGTTGGTTGGTAAGGTGCAAAGCATCAAAATTGACCTTCCTCAGCCTCCTAACAAGTTTGAGTGCTTTAGGCATCTTCTTGTTGCAATTAGTGAGCTTGGCTATTAAATTCAAACTAAAGTAAAGTTTGAAGCTAAGCGATGGTGATAGGAAACTACATTCCTCTTGTGCCTCATCTCACCTAAGAAAAATGCTTACCTTCTGCAAATCCCAACCCTAACCTTCTGAGGTTTCCAAAGTTTTAACTAGTGCTCATTAGCTTACTGAGTGACAATTTTGGACAGCATCTTTATTCAGGATGCTTAAGGGTATATTTCGTTTTGATTTAAGTGCCTTCCAGAACTGAATCCTATAATTCACACACTGCAGTAACAACAGAGAAAACAATCAGGAAAACTAACTTTCACTGAGTGCAGGGCAAGTCATACCATTCCAGTTTCGAAAATGTAGGTCCATTAAAGGTTGTGGGGTGGGGGTGGGGGATGCAGGGAATGAGGTGTTACCAGAGCTTATTATTTTCTACAGAGCCACAAGAAAACCATTTCAACTTTACTAAAAGTACTTTTACTTTTCTGAATAAAAGAGAGGCTCTTTGTGCTCTCTTTTTCCTTCTAGAGAGAACAAATGTTTTTATTTTTTGCAATCCAAAAAAAATCTCTCTGACTTGTCAGCATTTTTATTGTCCTCAATTAAAACGTGCTCCATTTCCTCAGGCATATCACAGAAGATGTTGCCTAAAATGCTTCTGGACTTTTTTCCTGAATAGCTACTACTTTCCTGGCCAATCAGGCCTTCACTTTTGGCTCTTGTAGTCCTCCTGTCCCTAGGAAACACTGGCACTTGAAGTGTCTCTTTCAAGTGAAAACCAACCCCATGTCAGTCTAAAACCAAGTCAAAACAGTTTAGGCACCTCAGTAAAACTGCTGAATGTTGTAGGCAGGCTGGGGAGGCTGAGATAATTTCCCCTTTGAACTACTGCCCATATAATTTCTACATGTGGAACTTCAAAGACCAACCACTGCTTCCCCTCCTGGCCTGGCCACAACCACCAGCAGTGCTGCAGAGAAGATGAGCTGTCGCGGCCATTTAGGGCTGCACTGGCAGCTGCTCCACAGCTGTCCTTGCAAAGTGATTGTGGCCTGTCATGACTGTATCAGACCAACTCCAGCACAAATACAGACATACTTCAAGTGTTTTCAGTGGCAGCACCCAAAAATATAGACCTGTAATATGATCAAAGGGATACACAGGGAGTTCACGTGAATTCAGAAATTCACTCAGTTTGAGCAAAGGGGCAAGAAGACATGGCACTTGAAAGAGCTGCATAGACTTCAGCTTGTTTTGCATTTAAATGGATCACAGCTGTGACCTATTTAAATGTGAAACAAGCTGAAGTCTATGCTCTTATCTTCATAAAATGCCTGTTTCATAAAAATGTCCATGAATTTGCAGTAGCTATTACACAGAGAGCAAATTAATCCTAGAACTTACTCATCACCATCTACCTTCCAGTGTCTAGCTATGTACACTAGAGTAGAAAATGTCATTTTAGGGAGTTAAGATGCAGGGAGTCAAAAGCAATACATCATGTATGCTAAGGTGCAAACACAACAGTAGTGAGAGCTTACTTTACCTGAGTTGCAGGGCAAGTGATGGGGGCAGCAGCTTTACACCTATTCTTCCTATCTGTGCTGGGAAGACACCAACCAATTCAACTACGGTAACATGTCGGAGGTCTAAACCACACTGTGCGGGCTGGAAAGGTTACAAGAAGAGAGGTGTGTTAGTCACCAGTTAGAGAATAGGAGGTTGTTGGAGCATGCAGTGAGCGTTCATAACGAATCCGATCTTCTTATGCTAGTGAGATGGTTTAAACTGAAATGAGAGCATACTTTGAAAAGTCTCTAATTCTCACTGCAAAGAGCAACAGCCTTATGACTCCAGGGGATGTTAAATGACAGATTCTTAACTACTCTAAGAAAAACAACACACAGGGACCACCTAGGAGAAATATAAACTTGTCTTTGTAACGACCTGAAAAGATGCCAGGGCATTAAGCATTGTGACAGTAATCTAATTTGGCGATCAAATCAAGGTTTGTGAAATGGAAGTTGACTGCAGAAAGTTTTCTTTCATGCCAACTTGCTCGTCCACTGTCAAGCATTGGGAGAAGTACTATAGTCATTAAATTTAGCATTTTAAACTATTTCATTTTGATCAATATATTGAATTTTCTTGCCAAGTTAATCTAAGGTGAGAAAAGAAAAACTTTTTTTAATACAACTATAACTTAAGCCAGCAGTTAAAAACATCATCATGTTCATATCCCAATGACTATTTATACTGAATTTTGTTACAGTTGTGAGAAAAGAAACAAGATGGAAACACTTGCCACTTTGAAAGAATACAGGACTGGCTCCTTTCACTGAGGACGAAGATACGTTTCTGAGATACATCTCTAAGTCTAGCAAGAACCCAAGGAGAGCATTACAACATGCGAGAAGGACAATTACCAGAAGTAATACCCCAGGTGCTATCTCTAGCACTCTGGCTGATTTCTCTGCTGAGTCTCTGGTCCTTTGTTTGCTGGGGCACTGGTTATTTCTGAAGCTATTCACACTTCTTGCATTGTAGTTATAAAGTCTGTAAGCCTGGTTTGCATGAACTGCAACCACTGAAGTGCTGGCTAGTTTCTGTTTTGTTCAACTTCTTTAGAATGATTAGTAAATTAATTTGGAGAGGATGGAAGAGGGCCAGAACTGTCTGGGATTCAGCAACTGGTCGGTCAGAGGCAGCACAATCCAGAATGGAGCTGAATCAGATTGGTGAGATGTTTCAACTCAAACCCATGTAAAAAGAATTAATCCAGAACCACTACTGCTTCAGTCAGATCCTCCATTGGCTGCAATAAAACAGCTGAAGTTTTTGGATTTATATCAAACAGTGGAGCTTGTCCTCTTGTGTCTTTATTTAAAGAAAAAAAAATAGTTCCACCCTCCCCCAAAACTGTTTTACCTGCAGCATTCCTAACTGCATCCTGTAGAAGAAGTTGGCTGCAGTAGGAGTTGAAATAATTAGCAGTCTCCGCTTCTCATAAAATTGATCCAGAAGTGCAGCTGCAGTCCTCACATTCACATTAATATTCATTGCTAGAATTAAATTTAAAATGAAAGTTATACTGAAAACAGATCTATTTCTAAAAGCACAAACTGTTAGATAGCAGAAGCGCTGGAACAAGAGAATAATAAAGAAGAAGATATGGGTGAAATACTGGCCTCATTGAAACCAACAATTTTATCTTAAGCTGTTCTGGCTTGCAAAATGGATTGACTCCAGCATGTAAAGTTTTGTACAGAGCTTTGGGCTAAAATACACTATCAGTTGTGAGATACCGTCATCATCAGAGGAAAGAGCAGACAAAGGTGGCAAAGGCTTCAGCTGTTAAGTGCAAATTGGCAGAGCAGACAAAGATGATGAGTTTCTTACTTCTAGGGCACTAAAGTTTGCAGCTGTATTCCATCTCACCAACCCTTCCCAAAATCTCACTGCCATGAGAACCATTGCTCTGGCAGCCCTTCTGGCAAAGTGGTGAAATACTCACTTACGTGAACAGGTTGGCTCCACTCCTGACCACCCCAAATTGTACTGGCATACTCTAGCAGGGCTTCCTTGCAGCTCATAGCCACCAATGCAGGAGAACTCGCATGTAGCACCGTAGTTATTTCCATCACCTGAACACTTGATGTAGCCGTTATCTGGGGCATTTAATTTCACACAGCGCCTGACTTTAAGCAAAAGGCAAAAGAAAAAAGAAAAAAGAAAAAAGAAAAAAGAAAAAAGAAAGACAAGGCATGAATCACCCTGTTTGTTACTAGGGTGGCATGGCCAGTGAAATGCCAATATAGAAGAAATTTTTCTGTTTGCTTTCTATATTATTAGAGCCATGTACTTCAAAAACCCAACCAACCAAACAAAAAATTCTCTCTTAATTCATATGTAAACTAAAATTACACAGATGTATAGGTGTATGCATGTGATTGTGGTATCATGGTGGTGACAAAAGGTCATGTAGCACAAGGAGAGCTGAAGAGGTTTCCTCTCTGTATATTCAACTCCAGATTTCAAGATCTGGACTCATGAAAGGGCAGCCCTGCTTGACAGATGTGAGTCACAGCTGAAAAAACTCCTTCGCATATGTGTTACAGCAGCTCACAAGCTAAGTATCGGGTGGAAGCCAGCAGGGAGGGAAGGGGTGAAGAGCTGGAGGCAGGACTGATCAACGAAGCTCTTCCCCAGTGTGCGGGAGTGCCAGCCACCCACCCTGCTGCAGGCCTGGCCCCCAGGGTCTCAAGCAAGACAGTGTTTTCCCTTTTAAGTACTGACATACAGTTTATATACACATACATATACAGACAAGTACAGAAATGAGAACATTGCTCAAACTGCCTACTAAGCTGGATGCAAATCAGTGACCATATTTATATATGGCAAAACATCATTCTTACCTCTGACTTTAACAAGAAATTTGCAAGTGCCTTTGTTTTCAGCTCTGTCATATACAGTATATTGGATTTTGTGGTCGCCTTCTGGAAAATGTGACCCTGGTGGCAGGCCTTTCAAAATAACACTAAAACAGGAGATAAAAGGACAGACTTTCATAAATTTACCTGTATTTTCCTACTGACAATTCTGTAAAAGCATGAAGAGTGAAGGTTGTGACACGCTAAGATTGTCTGGCTGCACTACATGACTCAAGACTGACAATAAGCAAAGGAAGAAGCTGGGCAGCAGAGACCAAATCGTTTAAACTTGCTACCACCAGCCCACCCTGGAGTTGTACAAAATGGTCCAAGCCTGCTGACACAAGGGAGGAAATCCACAGCGTAGCCAAGCATCACGCCATGCCCAAAGGAACTTAAGCTTCCTTTTCTTTACATAAGGAAAAACTGAGATTAATCCTCCCTCATTTTGCATCCTGAATAATCCACTGTCAGGGCCACAGCATAACCCAAAGCCAGCACTACGTAACAAAACTTCCAGCATCTTACAACAGGGACATATTCCATCTGTCTGCTCTGCACTGCTCCTATGATTACAGAAATGTACAAAAATGGAACAGAAAGCGAGATTTTATTGTCACAGCAGAAGGGTGTGGTGATCCACAGCAATGTTTTCACCTAGAACTTGTTCCTATCCTGCAAATGTGTCAGGAGAATTCAGACATATTAAGCGTATCCTCAGTACTGAAGCAGTGAGGTTGAGCAGTGTTCCATGTTAACAGGAAAGCTTACATACTCACAGCACTGCAGGACTCGGTGCATTTAAGGAAAGCACTGTACGCTCTATAAAACATCACAGTTTAGCAAGAGTTTATGAAAACAGATTTATGGAAAAGCTTCCACAGATCTGGCAGCTACCCTCTTCTGAGCTGTGAAGAGTTACTCATATGACAAAGTCTACATGGGCTGTTCCCCAATTTTTTTTGCCTGTCAGACATGTCATCAAAAAGATTTTGGAATTTCTTCATGGTGACACTTTTCAAAGTTTTTGTTTTATCAGGTTTTTTTTTTTTTTTATGCTGTTAATTGCCATAGAATTATCACATTAGACCTTAATGGCAGTATTGGTTTTGTGTAATTAATTCTTCTTTCTGGTATTATTTAAACTGCAACAATAAAAAGGCAATGTGACTGTGTCTTGCAACAGCTTTTTTTGTATTCACATAAAACTGTAAACCTGTTTAAGCTTACAACTTTGAGATTTTAAACTTAACTAGTCCACTAATATAGAGTTAGAAGATGTAACTTGCATAATGAAAAAAGCAGATTCTCTATACTCTTTCCATTACAATATTCTAATAGACTGACCTAAATCCTGCATGATAAAGATGGGAAAAATCAGAGACAGTCGTACCATCACAAGTGCACACTGCTCTTCTCAAAAATGTGATTGTGAAACCATAAAACTTGACAAGGAAATTCTGAAGAAAGTGTTAAGTTTAAATCCAATGTTTAAAGCTCCTTAAGTTTCAAATCAGAGGCACTACTTTACAAGTAACTGCAGAATACTGTGTCATCAGTAGTCAGCACTACTTCAGGAAGAAACCTAAAGATGATTACAGGTATTGTTTTGTGACATAATTAATTTTCTTTAAGACAGTCAAAATTGCCTCTGCTGCTACCTCCAAAAGGAAAGACCCACAAAGAAGCTCTGGAAAATTTCACAGGTGCAGTCAAAATGCTATTGTCATTTATTCCATCAGCTCTTAAATAACCACAACAATTTGCTGCTTCTCTACAAGCCAGATCCTGAATGAATCAAGTTGTCAATTTTTAATTTTTCAATTAAACATGCAATTCTTTACAGGCCATTGACATGTGACAGCTATAATAAGCATCTCGGATGAATTAAGGGGAAAGGGCACCTGGCCACCCCTCATCAGCTGAATTACTAACCAAGAACCCCAGGAACAAAAAGGAGAAAATGCAAACCTTTACAGATTTGCACCTACTCTGTCAGAATCCCGTCAGCAGTGTCCCTTCCCTCCGGGGTGTCCCAGAACACTCTGGCTGTCAACTTGTTGGGCTCTGCGGTTTTCTCCTTCACGCTCGGGCACTGGATTCTTGGAGGTTCAGTATCTGGTGAAATAAATATCACAGAAATGGGCTCCCGTGCATCTGTTACAGCTGTGCATTTTCTTCACAGCTCTTGCACGGCTGTCAGCATAACCTGGGATCACCTTCAGCTGGCCTCCTCAACATTGGAGCTGTCCCAGCCAGGGCAGGTGCAGCCTGTACTTTTCACTTTTTTCATAAGAAGAGTAAGAGGTAACAGTGATTAACCCTCAGCAATGTAAAAAGCCAATTTAAAGCAGTTATTGTAAATTGAAAAATTTTATTGTTATTGTAAATTTCTTTACATAGTCCTCACTGAAAAAGCAATGCCACAGCTGGACTTAAAAATTCCTGGAAAGGATATTTTCTTTGGTCATTTCAGAAGCCTCTTAGTATCCAACAGGCACTAAGTGACCCCTACCAGAATAACTCTGCTTCGAAACAGACCAAGAGAAAGCAGCTGTCTACCAAAGATGCTCTTTAATTGCAGTGGCCAGGTCTTTCTCCTCATGCCCTTGTATGAAGTTTCAGCCCATCTACAGCATATTAGGCACCTGGGCCACAGCTTGGCACAAGGAAGACAGATCTGAAAAACCCCAACCCATTTAATTGCGGAGAAGGTGACCAGAGAAAATCCAGGCAAATGCACAAGTGACAAAAATTAAACATCCCACCCCCCCAAAAAAAACCAACCCACCCCACCTTCAATAAAATGTAAAATGGTGCCCACTTACAGGTTTGAAAACTAAACTGGTTTCAAACCAAACCCCAGTGGAGGAACCCACAAGATTTCTGACTGATGGGGAGATTTATCAGAGGGAAAAATGATTCTGATTTATCAGAGGGAAAAATGATCCTGTAAGCGCTGGACTGTCAGACCCTCTCACTTAAGAGGTAATCCTGGCCAGAGTTGGAGCAAGGACATGCTGCAAGGTGTCCAACCCCATACGGCTGGTCTTATGCTTTTGCTACAGTGTCACTGCTGAAAGACCAGTGAAAAGCTAAGCGGATTTATTTAAGCTGTTTAGCAGGGCTATGGATTAAATAGGTGAATCCTGCCTGCAAGGTTTACACCATGGGCAGGGAAACCGAGTTCTCATAAAAAGATTGACACTGTTCAGCCACTCCTTCTCTTACATTCTTGTAAGTTGTTGCCTTTCTTGGTTACTCAGCAGCAGCAACTGGTACTCTGGTTCCACACAGGGAAGTGGCATTGCAGACATTGCACCAGAAGGTCAGCAGTGCAACACTGAATTTTAAAGCAGCCTTCTGAGCTTTGTGGAGAAAAACGCTAAGATTTCAAATAGTTTTTAGATTTATTTATTTTTAAACATACTTCTGGGACTGGCTGTATTAACAATTTCAACAAAATTTAAAGAGCTTGTTAACTGCCTTTCTCATAGGTTGTTAAAGGTTTATGTTTATTTGCTTGTGAATTTGGGATGACAACATGAAAGAAACAGAGGAATGGTACTGCATGCCCACTGCTTGCTTATTCAAGAGTCTGTATGGGGTAGGTAAGCAGTCTGCTGCTACATAAACACGCTGTTATTACCGACTGCTGATGACATTAAATGATGTCTGGAAGTTAATTCAAAACATTAGTCTGTGTCAAAAGCATAAAGAGATTAAGAGACTGTAAATCATAAAAGGGGGAATGAAAAACATTGTCGTGCTCTCCCCACTCACCTCCACAAGGCATTGCTCGGTATTTCAAAATATCCATTATCAGGGCCTGTATAATTGATGACTCAGAGTGCAAAGCTTGTTTCAGACATCCATAGCTGGAAGCTGTTAGTTAACTACCTATCAATCAATACAGTCTTAGGATGTGACAAAAGGATGACTTAGCATAGTGACAGCCATTTACCACAACCTCCGCTATACAATCGGCAGGAAAATTAAACCTTTATAGAAGAAAAGACGGTGACATTGTTCAATCTTCTAGAGGAAAATACCCATTTCAATCTATGTTACAGTGCATTAAGGGTATAATGGAAATATTACTCAAGTGAGTATGGGCATTTTTAGCTAACTGATAACCAAAACCAGCTATACGTTGGTCTTTTTAAATCAAAGTTATTTCAAGCAACATGAAGGATATCTTTCCTCTTACAGGAGGGGGGCAGGGAACAGAGAGGCTGCTGTGTAAGGACAGAATAGAATACTCATGGTCTGTAACGGCTTCCATAAGTGACTGCTAAAACATACTTCATTTTCTTGAATTACAGAAACTAACCTTTCCTCCCCACCCTTTTAATGAATACCTGTTTCAACAATGTTAGCCTGATGCCTTTCCTACATGGATCCTCACTACTGCACTTTGAACCCCACATAGTTTTTAGCAAAAATGCTAAGCAGTGTGACTGCAGTACAAAAGGGTAGAGAGAGAGAGGTTTTCAAAAGAATTACAAGTTCAGGTCTGCAGCAATTTTTCCATACTTGGTGTCACTTCCCTACCTATTCACAATGACATGAACTTTACTAGCCTATGCCTATGGTCACACGTAACATCCCTGCTGTGCACAGTGCAACTAATTGCTTATATGCTAAAATAAGAAATAAACCAGCATCTTTGCCTTTCTATTTCTTTGCTCTCCTCACCCCTTAATTTTACTCCTCAGCTGAAAGTGAGCTGTTCAGCCAGTTGTCTCCTGGCTGCTGGTAAGCTTTTATAGGATACAGTTCACTGATGACTTTTCTGTAACTACTGAATTACAATAAGGGATATGTGTTCAATTGCAAACTGCATTATACCGTTAGGGTGATGTCTGGTCACAAAAAAATCCCTGTCCTACCTATCAAGAGGTCAAAAGATAACCTTATTCATACTTCTCCATACTATGCGGTATTACCAGAACTTAAATAATAGCATTACTTTTACTGTATTACTTGGGACTTGCAATCATACCCTATCCAACAACTATCCTGCATTTTTGGAATCAAAAACAAGCGCTAATGCTAACTTAGCCTCTTTTTTTCACTTAAGACATACTTGCTTACTCTACTCTTCAAGACAGCATTCTCTTTAATAGGCACCCCATTGCTGCGAACAGATGAGGCTCTGAAGTGACAGAAAATACAGAGGACAACATTTCATTATTTCCAAGCTTAAAAGAGTTTGGTTTTCTTCCTCTGCCCACACCATTGAGAATGACAAGCATTGTTTTTGTAAACAAAAACAAGAGACACCACAAACAGCCTAGACTTAAGCAACGAGCTCATTTCTACATTTGTAGAGCACAAATAACAGGAAACCTGAACAAAATTCTACGAACGTCAGGCCACAGTGGAGAGACTCCAAAGCCATTTGCTAACCTAGACTGAGCCACAGGCATTCTGAGGAAAACCAAGTTATTATACCCAGAAAACACAGAGAAAAAATACCCTACCACCCACAAGCTTAAATTACTGGTAGCCAATTCAGATGGACAAAAAACTACTTTCCTTTTTGGGCTGCTAAACCTTTTATCAGTGACTTCCCAGAAACAAGAGCAGCAGCTGAGACTTCACTATCTGCTGAAATCTCATTAGCAGGAAGGAAAGTTAAATCTCAATGTTTGTTTATCTCTCTTTTGATTCATGTATATAAAAACAATTATTCCAGCCAAGGTTCCCAGGAGACTGCTGACTATGTAATGAAGATTGCTGGCATAACTAATGTGAACTAGGCTGATACTTAGTCTAGCTCACTGCAACCATGCTGGTAACTACAATTCATTCGTATTCCCTGGATATATTTGGAAATCATGATGCCAAGAAAGAAAAGCAACAGGGGAGGTCAGACAAAGGATTTAGTTTCAAAGCTCTTTTATCATGAAGTTGCAGAGAGCAGGACAGACTCCAGCACACAGAACATGCTAGAAGAGCAGCACAGTAATTACAGACTACCAATGAGTCACCCAGGAGATCAGCAAAGGTTGTTATAAGCATTGTAAGCACTGACCATTTACACCAGCCTCATTTTTATTAAAGTGATAATGCTTGGACCTGATAGTGTGTGTGTAAGAAAGATGGGCACTTGGGACTGAAAGTACTAAGTGACAGAGAGTGCTCTGAATCCCTCGGAAAACTGTTCTCTGCTTCCTCAAAAGGGACAGTTGTTTTTTTCCCCCAGGAACTTAATAGAAGAGCATTTTGGAATTAATTTGGAGGACTCTGGCACCAACAGGTACCTCAAGATGTAGACTTTCCAGGATGCAGATTAACCATCCTACTTACCAACACAGGATGCTGGCCGGCCACTCCAAACTTTGTTGTCCATGCACGTTACTATACGGTCGCCTTTCAACTGGTATCCTGGTGAACAGTAGTACTCGCACCTTGAGCCAAAGTAGGCACCATCTAAACACTTGAAGCCCCCGTTGGTGGGCATGGACAGAGTGGGGCAGCGCTTTTCTGGAAGAGGAAACAAAGATTTCTGGAAACCTGTTATTCCCTTTCAGAGTAATGTGAATGTGGAGTATTACACAGAAATAAGGATGCAGATACGAAACGAGAAGTGGGAGAAAGTAATGTCACACAGGAGACTTTTCACACTGTTCTTATTAGCTGCATTTCAAATTTAAATTTACATACACACTGGCCTAATGCAATACTTATATGAGAAAAAGATGACGAGTAGATATTCCTCTATTCTCAGAAAATGTTTTACTGCAAGAGCCCACTTAGATACCTGATACAAATTGTGTCAGCTTACAAAATCCAAGATGGGCAATATCTTAAAGCAGCTTTATGGCTCTGTCATAAAAATTATTCCCTCAAATCAAAATCTCACACTCATAAAATGTTCCCTTTGTCCTCTGTCAAGAGTACATGTACCACTCATGATACTTATCATGCCATGGACCACTGTAAGAACCTCAGCAACAAGCTAATATACATATCTAAGTATAGTGTCAATGTTTAAAATGCAAATAACAATCCCAAGATCACCATTTCAAAAACAAGTAAAGTTTATTGTCTGTGGAATCTGAGGCACAAGCCACACACACAGATTTTACTGCTACTTACGTTTGCACAGCACTTTCCCAGACCAGCGTTTGCTTGACTGACAAATTAGCTGCTGAGGGCCATGCAGTTCATAGCCTTTTTGACAGCGAATATCACATCTTGTCCCCAATACATTCTTGTAATATTCCCCTTGAGGTGTCCTGCAGTTTGCATAACCATGTTTCACCTTAATGGGGGAGCACCATGGTGTTTCTAGCACAGAGAACAAAAAAACACTCATACTACTTTGCAGAATGTAAAAGGTCAGACACAAACATAAAATCACTTTCTTTATTCAAGGTCACAGAGAAGAAATGGGAAAAAAAAAGTCTTATTTAAAAAGCCACGATTCCTCAAAGTGGAGAAGTAAGAGTGCATCAAGGTGCACTAAATCTTATACACCAGAAGGTCAGGCCTTCACATACGAGCAGCTCTTCTATATCACAAACATTAAAGATTGTAGCCATTAGAGTGGGGTGGTGGGGTGGGTGTGTGGTCTATGTATTTTTGTCCATGGAATAAGTGTGCCACCATGTGGACAGCTTGATGACAACTGGACCTTTTTTCCCCTCTTGTTTTCAAATGGATACATACAGCTTCTCCTTGGTAACATAAGTTTGCATTAGGAACACATTTAGTCTAGCTGGAGTTGTCATCTTTACAACATTCAGTTCTCTTGCTGCTCATTAAAAATAAAAATCTTCCATAATAAATTGTGCAGTAAAGGACACTGCCTTGGCTGAAGTCTGTGATAGTTCAAGCTGTCCCAGTTACAAAGGATGTGACTTAACATAAATCATATTGCCAATACTTCAAACCTACCTGTACACAACCTCCACGTGTCAGAATAACCATTCAGTATTGAAGTATGGCTCCAGTTTTGCAAAGTTACTTCCCAAGTTAGCACCCAGAACTAAGCCTCAACCGGAACTTGTGAGGTATATAAGAACAGCCGCTCCCTCACTGTTCTCAGCAGTTCTGTGGTGCCACACTGCAACATTCAAATATTCTTCACATTGCCAACAAAATAGCCTTCTACCAGCAAATGGGCACAATACCATTGCCATAATTAAATCTGAAGGCAAGCATCTAAATCCAACAGACCAAGTGAAGAGCTTTTGAGAAAGATCCGACCTTATTCCTCTCTTTCTGGTAGTAATGTGTAGCTTCCAAGTGCAACATGCATTCAGGCACAATGCATATATATTTGACAGCACAAACCCCTGCCCTTCCTACTGTCAAATCCTTCAGAGGGTGTTGATGCTCACTCACGAGCATACTACATAGTTAGCATGTACTCAGAAAAGGGAACCCAAGCTGCAGAAATTTAAATTCAGTTGTAAATGTTCTCAAAGGTCTGGACTTCATAGGTTGTACTCTTCACCTCAAAACATGGGTGGAGGACTACCTTTCCCTAATATAATGGAAATGTAGCTTGAAGTATGAGAACTACCTTCTAGTTGCTCCTGGATCCAAGTCAGTGACATGGATGGATCTGCCAAGTCAGAGGAAAGCTGGAATTTGGCTGGGACTTCATGGCTAATGCTCCTGCCGAACTCATGGGAAAAAGTGAAACACGTACATAAAACTGAACCTTTAACTCGTCAGGGCTATACTCAGGATATGGGTACCGTCTTCTTGTGAGGATTTACCACCACATTCTGATACTGATGGGAGCAGTATCAAATTGAGACTTCCCAGCCAAAGCTTCAAAATATTTGTTTAGCTTTGACAACAGGGTACACCAAGAAAGCCGTGCTTTTTCTGCAGCAGGCAGCTTCTCAATAGGAGTTTCCCACATGAGGAGTGACAAGCCTGCCCCTTCTCAGTTAAAAGATTTGAAAAGGACATACTGAAGGAGGGATTGCAAGGCAAAAAGAGAACAATGACAGGTCCTGAAATCCTGTGTGACAATGTGTGACACGCGGGAGGTACATGACAAAACTTTTGAAGTCTGCAAGAAAGATGGGGGAAAAAAACCCAAACAAAACACAAAGAGTTTTAGCCTTCATCATTACAAAGTCACAGGAGACATTTAAAAATATTTTCTCTATCACCTTTGGCAGATATTTACTTCTAGCTCTTAATTCCTATAGTTATTATACATATTTTTCTACATTATTTGGATCAGCTCCACACATCAATGAACAAAAATCAATGCAGGCTGTTATATTTTTCATACATGGGATATTTATATTCAGTGTACAATGCCTCTAGGACATATTTACACTTTCCCAATGGAAATTACATTTTGCACCTACATTTTGCTGTGCTGGTCCTGAATCAACATAAATAGCATCTGAGGACTAAAATCAGAGACTAATTGTCAAGCTTTTGGCTAGACCAAGAGCATGTTCCTCTAGATTAGTCCGTTTTTGAAGCAGTTGTATTGTATTGTGACATGCTTATTTTTGTATTTCACCAAGACACGTGAAAACCCTTTACAAAGATGTGTAAGTCTCATGATTCCCAGTGTCACCAAATACACAGTAACTGAGGCATGAGGAACGAGCAGACCAGTCTAACAGCAAACATCAGGTCGGGGCAGAGTGCAGCTCAGCTTTTTGGCTCAGCCACACAATCATCCCATCTCTGCTTTTTTCCCCCTACAGTCCTGTTTTCCAAAAGTACTGAATGTCAAATGCATCCTCCACTATTCACCTTACAATTATGCAAAGTAGTTTGTGGTGAGTGGGTTTTTTTGTTGTTGGGGGTTTTTTTTGTGTGTTGTTTTTTTTTTTTTTTAGAAATATTTGCTGTCCTTCACCCTAATCTCTACCCCATAGTTACCATTAAAAAAGACAAAAAACATTAGACATTAAAAAGACATTAAAAAAGAAAAAAAAAACCACATCAGCTGACTAGGGCCACTTTATTGAGGGGCTGTATCACAGTGGCTCACATTTCTCATGCTTGCTGTGAACCAAATTAAAATTGGGAAAGCAGGTGAGGAGAGTGAGCTAACAAGAACAGAAGTCCATCAACTGCTGCAGAAGTAATGAGTGATGAAAGCACCCATCTCTGCAGCCTCTGTAGCTGCCCACCTTCCTGCAGGATCTTCTTAACTAAGGAGGCCTCTGTTTTTCTGCAGAGGAGTTTAAACCTGAACTTACTTGCACAACACTGACTGAAGGGGTACAACGGGGCGGGGGGATGAAGACTCTGGTATGCTGAGCTTTTGCTCCAGCCAGCTAGGTAATCCTTCAGCAAATCAATTCAATATATTTATGCCTCTGGTATTCCACATATATAAGATGGAAACACACATGGCTGAATTCCCTTGTAAATTATGTTAAAATAAATACACATTGCAACATGATCAAGAGGCTAATAAAAAAGGCAAAGCAGCTGTTTCAGGTAGTGCAAATTGCCTGAGTTTTTCTGCAATTTTTGGGGAATTTTTGTAGCTTTATAATATATGCCTGCCTTGAGTGAACAGCTGGACACATATTTAAAAAAAGAAGTGGCTACCAGCTAACAAATACAGTTTAATGCACAAATGGAATACTGAAAAAGAATAAGGCCTTCCTGTTGTGTCACTGCAGCTATGGTGGTCTACAGAGAGAAACAAAGCAAGGTTCCTAGGGAGGGGTAATACATCTCTTACTAGACCAAATTATACTGTCAGAAAGAAAAACAAAAACAGACTTGCTTTTGGAGGCAGATAACTTGAAGAGCTTAGGAGGAACATCTGTTTGATCTAAAACATTATTATGCTTACTCTAGAACTGAATGTGATTAGAAGAAAGTGGGTCAGGCAAGGTTTATAAAGGGGCATATATCTGGATTCAGACCAACTGATATCACTGAAAAATCCCCAGCTAACTTGAAAAGCTTATGTGCCTGAAAGCACATCAAACGATACAACAAAGTTTTAGATCAAAGTTTGTTTATCTTTACGTGAAGGCACATATTGGTTTTCAAAGGCTCATCACCTACACGGAGTATTTATGGAATATTAGGGCTTGATGAGGCCCCAAGAGGTCACACAAGCTGTTCTCTGCCTCAAGACAAGATCACTCGTGTTCCTGAAGGCCCTGGGAATATGAAAAGCTACAGGTTTCCCAGGCATCTCTTCTGGAGCTTCACCGTCTGTACTGGGCTCTGTTCACTTAACTGAAATTTGAGCTTTTACATATCAAGACCTATGTAATGGTTTTCTGTTTAACAGAAAGTTTGCACCATTCCCCAGCAATACAACACCTTGCATTACAACTTAGTAATAAAACATTTCCGAAACTCGATCCTGTGTTTGAAACAACTGGAAAACAGACAGCAAGCAGAAACGGTTCAAGCCACAACATCGCCTCTACAGCTAGGGCTGGTATTTTATCATTACGGTATTTGAGAAAACATATTAGGAATGAAGACCATAAAAGCAGTCGCACTAGAGCTGTGACGAACACAGGAACTGCTGTATTTGGGAAGTCTTTCTTCATCAAACATGATCCAAGACAGCCGTGCCAAGTGGTAGGAAGGAAAGCATTTCCTAGAGCATCGTTTCCTCCAGCCCCTCAGTCCTGTTTAAACACCAGCCCGAGCAGAGCATTTCCTGACAATGGCAACCTGGCCTGCATCAGCAACAGTGTGGCCAGCAGGACTAGGGAAGTGATTGTGTCCCTGTACTCAGCACTGGTGAGGCCACACCTTGAATCCTGTGTTCAGTTTTGGGCCCCTCACCACAAGAAGGACATTGAGGTGCTGGAGCAGGTCCAGAGAAGGGCAACGAAGCTGGTGAAGGGTCTGGAGCACAGGTCTTATGAGGAGCGGCTGAGGGAGCTGGGGTTGTTTAGTCTAGAGAAGAGGAGGCTGAGAGGAGACCTTATCACTCTCTACAACTACCTGAAAGGAGGGTGTAGTGAGGTGAGTGCTGGCCTCTTCTCTAAAGTAACAAGTGGTAGGACAAGAGGAAATGGCCTCAAGTTGTGTCAGGGGAGGTTTAGGCTAGATATTAGAAAAAATTTCTTCACTGGAAGAGTGATCAGGCATTGGAACAGGCTGCCCAGGGAAGTGGTGGAGTCACCATCCCTGGAGGTGTTCAAGAAATGTGTAGATATGGTGCTTAGGGACATGGTTTAGTGAGTTAGGTAGTGTGGGTCGACAGTTAGACTTGATGATCCTTGAAGTCTTTTCCAACCTTAATGGTTCTATGATTCCTTCACAAGCAGCATGCAAAGTGACAGGTTGTACTGTTCCTTGCTGGTACACCAGCCAAAAGAGCTGAGGGTTCACCAGGGAGGAAAGGAAAAACTCTTTAAAAATGTTGTGGGCACAAAAGTCTCAGTGATGTTTCTCTGGAGAGCCAAACAAGCTGAAAAACACCAGATTAAGACAAAAGGGTCGAATCCCCCCCACCCAGTAAACTGCAATGTTTTGTTTGCAGATGCCAAATAGGAGGAATTTGTGTGCTCAGTTCCACTGTTTAGTGAGTACATGTGCATACAAAAACCAAGACTGTTTACATATGTTAGCATCAGTTAAGCAAAATCATTTAGTTATTTTTTACTGGGAAGCTTTATTTATCAAGCAATGGGGCATACCCAAAATGCTGGACTGCACATATAAAGAGAAGGTCTGAACGTAGCTACTCAGCTCCATTTTTTCTTGCTTTGTCTTTCTCTACCCCCTTCCCCCCAATACCAACTTAAGTATGCTAATGAAGAGTGAGCCCTTTCTACTCCAATGCTTTATACTCTTAAGACTCACATTGTCTGATCTTCAACATTTGGCAGTAGCGCTTCCAAACTCAGGGCAGTTTTTAATATCTGCATGAATGAGTCATTGTGTTCCACTTACCCTAGTGACATTTTGGCTGACATAAGTATAATCCATTTTGGATCACCGTGTAAAAGAAAATTATACAGGATCCGCATTTTAACTACTTGCTTGCCCTGGCATATATTGGCATTCATTTATCTTCATGATCTCTGGAATTCTTTTTCTATGTGTCTGCAGAGGGTTACACGTTACATGGCAAAGAAAAATAAGTTTACCCAAAAAAAGCTTTAGAGAAATATTTCTGCATGTGCTTGAAAGCAGAATTTTATACTGAAGTATTTTACTGGGAGGAACATAAGACATTTATGAAAACAGCAACACAGCCATAGCATCTGTGCTTTCCTCTTTGTTGTTCATAAATGTCTGAATTACTTTATGACTTACACCTTTATAAGGCCCCATTGATTCTTTGCAGAGAATCAATAACGTACAACAAGACACCAATACCCCGTATTTTCAAGTAATCAAAATGTTACAATTCTAGCATGTCCACAGATTAGTTTACTAAAATGAAACACAGTTACCATTTAAAGTGACAAATTAAATGATAAATTTCTTTACTGTATAGGTTTCTCAGGAATTTTGAAGGAGAAGGGTACTAAGACAGAAACAGACTTTTTAAGAAAATGGACATAGTAAATGGAAGATTTACCAGTAGTGGCAAAAAACCTCCTCAATCTTGCTGAATGGCAAAATCTTCTAGAACAGGGAAGAAAAGCTGAACTTGCTTTACAAACACACCAGTCCATTCACTCATTCATCCAACGACATAATTTGTTTTCAGAATGTACACGTTCACTTGTACACACTTCACACTTCACTTGACATTTCAGGTAGCAAGTTAACCTGAAATGCGAGCAACTTTATGGGGAAAAAAAGAGTCATGAAAATCAAGTTCTCTTGCATGTACTTCTATACATTACCATCAGCAGGCCCAGGTTTTGAGTCAGGTTATCATTGATGGTTTTGTTAGGATGTATGAAGAAGAAAGAGAAGCTCTTCCTAGATTTTCATGATTTAACAACCTGATCATCCAAGAGCAAAGGCAGTGCAAAAGTTACTTACTCAGGTGCATAAAAGAGTGGTGATCAGTACTTGGTCTAATTTCCATTGTTAAAAAAGTAGAAATTAAATCTTGATCTAAAAATCCATGAGAAAAAACAATGGAGCTGGATCTCCAGGATTTTATAATCCATGAAAAGAAAAAGAATGAAGCTTTCTCTTAGCAATCAGCTGATCCTCTTTAGCACATAAGCAAAGCATTCACCTTTATATCTATTGCGTGCATACACATCTTCGTCATCTTCAAGGGGTGAATATCCGGATCCTACAATACAAAATAGAGAAAAAACTGCAGCAAGAAAGGAAATATAAATTAAGAATAAAAGAAAGCTTTGCAAAAAGACATGCAAGATTGGGATGCAATAATCTATGCAAGGCCATCAGCACGGGCTTCTCTGAAGCTCAAATTCATAGCAGACCCAGTTTATAGTGAATTTCAAAGGGCCAAATCAATTTGGTAATCAAGTGAAATAGTAAATCTCTCTCACTGCTCCTAGAGCAATGTTGTGCAATGCAATGTTGCACATGTCAAGTAACAGCTCCTCTGTTATGGAAAGACCACCTACCATGTAGCTGATCTACTGAGCAGAGAGAACAGAGGAGGTACAGGTGAAGGGGCACATCAAAGGTTTCACTATAAAGTGGCTCCATAGTGTAAGTGGCTGTTAACAGCCATCAGGCCAAACAGCAGAAGTGAAATGTGCGTAACTCAAGGACAATCCTCTTTTACAAGCTGTTTGATCTTCATACCAAGAACAAAACACTGAGGCACATTACCTGCAAACATAAGTTACACTCAAATCAAAAACAGTTTGGTACCAAACAGTCTTCTGGGGTTGTTCAAAATAAGGAGATGGTATAGTTCCGTACTTTTAAAATCCTGTGCAAGAGTTAAAAACTTAAAATAAAGGTAGAAAGTGCTTTATAAAAACCAGAAACCATTTGAAGCACCACCATTCAAGTAATTCATCGACAAAACACGGCAGTCGGCAAGAAAGCCTTCAAAATATCCTTAAGTGACATTTGTTTAAGATCAGCAGCCTCAGAGCATGAAGTCTAGTATAAATTCTAGATAAGTCTTCTCAAAGAAGAAGGGCTCACACAGATTTCCCCTCTGCGAAATCTTTCAAAAACCTTGCATGCAATAGGCAGGTATTAAGGAGGCTCAGCACTATGCTACAGGGGCTTCTCACACATGGTACCTCAAATTAACATTCGCTGAGGTCTGAGACCATGGTCTGTACAACCTGCTCCTTAAAGTTAGGCTAAATTAATTAATTTAGGCACCTCAATAAGCTACGAATTTCATGTGTGAAGCACACAATTTTCTGCAGAAATCAAACCCAACAGGCATTAATGGCTAGGATGGTACAGCATAAGGATAAAAGAGCTACCAAAACAATGTTTGTCTCTCCAAAATTACTGTCAGCATCTGTCAACAGACTCCAGTTATAAAAAAGAAAATAAACTGCCGAGAAACCAGTGAAACTTCTTACTCTACAAGCCTCAGGAAAACCCCGGAGAGAAACTCAGCCCACGTATCTGCAGCTGCTCCATGGGACTAGCTTTAGTGCACAGGGTCCACCTACAGAAGGGCAGTACCCTCCACAGCATCAGCCGCAGCACCGCTTACAAGGGTTTGGCCCGCCTGAAGAAGAGACTCATCGTATCTCCTGTGACCCTTCTCGTCGCATTATTTGCACATCGGGCACTAGTGCCCAGGACCTGTAACCAGCCTGCAGCACTCAGCAGCACCTTCCAGGAACCTCAGGGAAGTGGGAGATGTGTGCACTCCACGTCAGACCAAAACCTTGCACCAATACTACAGCTATATGAACCATACTCCTGCATGTGAAAAATCAAGAGAGATGTGTTCACATCTACAACAGAAGTAGCAAAAACCACAAATCATCTTTCACCTGATTCAAAGCCTGCTGTTGTCACTGGTCATCCTTCTATCAATTTTCAGAAGGCTTTGAGCTGGGACCTCATGAAGTGAACTTCCAAATAGCTTCTCCCCTGAAATCAAGGGCTCTATACAGAGCAGGCTTCCTATCACTCAGGAGCCATTTCTCTGCATTTTTTTAAATTTTTGTTGCTGTGGTTTAATTTTTGATGCCTAAACACTGACATCTGAAAAACTTCTTGACATAAAAATGTTAAACTTTGTTGCACTTGAAGTCTGGCTGTATAACATAAGGAGCAAGCTGTGATCCCAGAGGGCTTCGCTGAGACCTTGATATGTAAATTCATACCTCTCTAAGCATCAATTATTCTGTCAGAAATTGGGATACTCTTAGCTAATTAATCAGTTTGAGGGTTATAAAACTGTTAAGTCAGTGTTTTTATTCTTAATTGTCCAAGTTTTACTGTGCAGTGACTTTAGCATTTAAATATCAGTAAATATTAGAGCTACGTGAAGTGTTACGTATTCACCTTTCCTTAGATGACAAATAAATAAATGCTTTTGAAGGTCTTCTAACAAAAATTGTTCTGAAAGAGTTACTTCACTGCTCTTGAAGTTAGACATCTCCCATTTCCAGCTCATTTTCTGCCTCAAAACAAGAAGCAAGCTGGGTTTGTTTCCTAACAAACAGTTTTGTTACTGATAACAACCACAAAAGTCCTGGCTTGAGGAGCCACGGGAGGGGTCATCTTCACACTCCCCCGGGAGGGTCTCGTTCCCCCTTTTCCACAGCTTCTTCTCACAGAGAGCCAAGCAGCCGACACCAGGCCTCAGTGGGGACAGCAGAGCCTGCGCAAGCTGGGGTGCCAAGGGCAGTTTGGGTATCGCCCACCAGCCCCGGGCCGTGCCGTGAAGAACCAACCCAACCCCGAGGGCTGTCCCTGAAGAGATGGGCTGGCTCTAGGCATGCGTATCCACACCACCATGCCACTGACCTGCAGCACTGCAGCACCGCCTCACCCAGAGGCGCTGGGTTTTCTCCTGTCTCCATGTGCCCTTCTTCAAGCCTGCCTGGACCTGGCACTCTCCCCCATCTCTCTCCGTATTCACCCGCATTGCTCTGACAGACCCATCCTTCCTGTGCCAGGCACGTGTGGCCGAGTTACACAACAGCCCCCCAGCAAAGCTGCCCCGCTTCGGCAGATGGCGTCTGTCCTGGTAGCCATGAGGCCCAGCCTGGTGCCATCCCATAAGCGATCCTGAGCAAACTGCCATTTCATCTTCATTTTCTCAGGTACAAAACAAAGTATTTCCACTACACATATGTTCAAAATTAGCTACCAAGCCACGTAAGGACAAAGCATTTTTCTGCATTTGAAGTGCTAAAATTATCACAGTACAAAACCTGGGTATTTGAGGAAGAATGACAAGAACAAAAAGCTGCTTTGCCCATGTCCCACATCAGAGTTCAGGGTATAGCAGGTTCCTGCAAAAAACAGCTGTGGATTTTGTTCTGGCAGACAACAAGCAAAACACGCAAAATAACACTTTCATTTTAAGAAATCTATTATAAAATTAATCTATGGACTCAGGCTATTGTCTTTATGTTAGGAAAAAATATTTCTCCATTCACAAAGTAATCACTACATTTTTATGACCAAGGGATGCACAGGAAAGTTTTCTCTTTACGTACATTAGGGCATAAACTTTTAATGAAACTACACACAACCTAGTACAAAACGTGTAGAGGTGCTTGTCATCACAACCCAACAGTCTGTACCGAATGAATAAATCCAGGGATATGACTGCCAGACAGGGCAGGAGAAGCTACGTCAGTAAGCTGGTAAGCCTTCTGACAAAATAAAAATCCTTGTACAAAGAGAATTAATTATTAAGAGAACACATACATATTTACTTTTAGTGTTCAAACTGGCAAGGAAATGGGACACTCAGACAGGCAACAGTTACCCATTTGCGCAAAACCTAGCTCAGACCATCTCACGATCAGTTTTGCCTGTGTTTTGTGGTTGCCAAATCCAGTCCAAGTGTCCTGGTGCCAGCTGTCAAGTCAATTCTCATTCAGCAAAACACTTATGCACCTCCTGAAGTGGCCTCACCAGCCTCAAGGAGACCACTTGTTTAACCCTAAACCCACTCAAAATTGATTATAGATGTTTATGTTCAACATCAAGCATCTGATTAAATACTCTGCTGCTTTAGTACCGCAACCTACACCCAGTGGGAACTGCTATTCTCAGTTTCTCACAACGGCTCCATTTCCACACTTACAGCCCAGCATTTGCTCTCCTGGCCAAGAGCCTCAATCAGCTGAAAAAGAAAGGGAAGGAAACAGAGCATGCAGCTACATTCATGAATAAGCACAGATTACAATGACATGTTCACATTTGCACACAATACAAGATAGATAAATTAAAAACACACAGCCAAAAAGGTATTGAGCAACATACTTCCTATATTTCTAGGGTCTGATCGTCCTCCCCTTCTCCTGTTTGTTATTAAGTCTGCAAAAGCTTTGAGAGGAAAGAACTTCGATTGCTACACAAAAGTGACAACCAATTTGTTGGTGTTTGCTGGGCCACAGAAGAAAGACAAATGGCTATCAGACTGCAGAGGAAGTTTTAAGAGGATGTCTGCTGTCCCTCAGTTTTGCTCAAAACATGACTTTAAGTATTTTACTCCTCTGCACCACAGATCCCTCAGCACATAGAAAGACACTATTCCAGACAACAAGATCCCAAACTTCACCACACTTGTCAGGCACACCAATTCAGCCCATAGCAGCCAAAACCTCTCTAATGGGTAGGTAACCTTCACAATAAAACACTTCAGATACTACATGGTATTAACCTTTAATTGGAAAACAATCTTTCCATTCTGCCTCACCAACTCAAAGGTCTCCAGAACCAGAAGAGTTATCAATAATTGCTTAGCCATCTTGATCCTACAAATAACAAAAAATTTTGCACCTTTTCCAACCTGAAATGAGGCATCTTCTCACTGGACCATTTAGTTCTGACAAGCATTAGCAAGGCAAGGTTTAAAATAATAATAAAAATGCACAAAACAAAGAAGACTCAGAAGTTTCTTTAAAAAAAAAAGCTGAAAGGAAAAAGCACCAGTTAATTGAGAAACACAACATTAAAGCCTGCAACTGCACATAAACTTTAGCAGAGTTATTCACTGTAAGAGCTTCACCAGGGTCACTGGCAAAGGGAACAAGGACTCTGGTGCTTCACTGTTTGATGCCCCTGGTTATGTGAGTGATTGCACATGGCCAAATTGAGGGTCACACACACAGGACTTCTTTCCCTTTGCAAAGGTTTACCTATGTGGGTCTGCTGGCAGAATCAAGGCACAAGAACACAAGACCAAGGCAAGCACTGCATACGCAGGTGTGTACACAAACAACATTTAACATCCTATTGTGTTATAAATCCTTTAGAATTGTTTTTCCCATGACCGACATGGGAATTTCTTAATGCTTTTTGAGTTGGATCAACTGAAAATAAGTTCTAGACAACAACTATATAGTTTATGAAACCAATGGGAAACTTTTTACAAGTTCAGGCACTGTAGTACAAGCGGTTACAGGACTTAGCCTACAATAAGTGTTCTTTTCTAAACAGCAGTGCTCTCCTCCCTAGTTTAGCACCAGGCAGACTGAAGAGTTTAATATCTACTATACTTACAGTCCTGCAGAATACATTAATAAAAGCTCTGATTTTTTATGCAATACTATTTTGTCAATTTATACTGCTGAGTTGCTTAAGCTTTTTTCTCTTTTTCATGCTCTTTTGCTGAGAGTTTATAACCTAAAATTGAGGTACATACTTGTATTGGGTTGCATGGCAAGGTTTGGAAGTGGGGGGGGCCTACAGGGGTGGCTTCTGTGAGAAGACGCCAGAAGCTTCCCCTATGTCTGACAGAGCCAATGCCAGACGGCTCCAAGACAGACCCGCCACTGGACAAGGCCGAGCCCATCAGCAATGGTGACAGA
>NW_010099964.1:0-21035 GCF_000699245.1 Pterocles gutturalis | reverse complement strand
CCCAAAGGTGACTGTGACCTCATGGGAAGCCCACACTGGAGCAGGCTCCTGGCAGGACCTGTGGCCCCTGGGGAGAAGAGCCCAGGCTGGAGCAGGTTTGCTGGCAGCACTTGTGACCCCGTGGGGGACCCACGCTGGAGCAGCCTGTGAAGAACTGCAGCCTGTGGGAAGGACTCACATTGGAGAAGTTCGTGGAGGACTGTCTCCCCACACTGGAACAGGAGAGGATTGTGAGGAGCCCTCCCCTGAGGAGGAAGGAGCAGAAGAGACAACGTGTGATGAACTGACCACAACTCCCATTCCCCATCTCCCTGTGCCACTGACTGGGAAGAGGTAGAGAAATCAGCAGTGAAGTTGAGCCCGGGAAGAAGGGAAGGGTGGGGTGAAGGTATTTTTAAGATTTGGTTTTATTTCTCATTACCCTACACTGATTTGATTGGTAATAAATAAAATTAATTTCCCTGAGTCAAGTCTGTTTTGCCCATGGTGGTAATTGCTGAGTGATCTCTCCCTGTCCTTATCCTGAGCCATGAGCCTTTCATCATAATTTTTTTCTCCCCTGTCCAGCTGTGGAAGGGAGTGACAGAGCACCTTTGGTGGGCACCTGGCATCCAGCCAAGGTCAAGCCACCACACTACCATAAAAATCAGCAGCAAAAGTCAATTGTTCCAGTTTATGCTCTACTGAATATTGAAGTCTTAAATATAGCTCCAACTTACTTAAGTGCGTTCAGAAAAGATCACTGCATTTCCAGTTTTTTGAACATTGCTGGGAAATGGAGAACAGGAAAAAAAAAAACACAATGAAAAATACAGTGACGATTTCCAATTTCCAGTTTCAGCTGCATGGCAAATTTCATAGAATAACCAAAAGGAAAACAAAGTAAAAAAAAAAAACCACAAACAAACCAAAAAACAGTTGTAATAACACTGTGTGTTGCACATAGGGAAACAATGTGAGTTAAATGAGCTTAGATGGCATCTTCTCTGGTCTGCAGGCACTGGCTACTCTTGATACAGGGAAGAAAGCAAAGGCTCATTCCACATGCAATCTATCCTTCAAAACAGAGGAGAGGGCTTAAGAATTTCTTCCATTTTCAAACAGCTAATCAGCTTAAGCATGTGTAAGAAGAGGATGACCAGTTTCTACTAGTAAGTCTGTAACATCTGGATTGAGCTCCTCCAATGTTTTGCCTCAGAGTTTTACATTCTACAGTACCTGAAGCCATATGAAATATATGAATTAAAAAACTCAGTTTTATGTGCAGCAGACTGTAGAGCTTCCTGCAGTACGGCAGGGCTAGGTCACACTAAGACCTCAGAAGTCTGGAAGATCTACAAGAAGAGGCAGAAAAGGCACCAACAATGGTCATGACCTTCACGTTAGAGGGCTTTACTTTGTGTGTAAAAATACTTGCACTCATTTTAAGATGGTAGTAAAAATGGAAAACCAGGTTTTTAATCTCATTGTTTACTGGTTGAACATCACACCCCAGTTCTGCAAAGCTCATGCTTAAATGCCATTGGCTTCAGTGGGATTTCAGTATTTGTTTAAAAGCTGCCTGCACACTCAGGTGTTCTGTTGCACCTGGTCTATAAGGCTTATAAAAAATATTTTGTTACAGAAATCAAAGTGGAACAAATAGCAGAGGAAGAGTCAGCAAAATCGAGTAACAAACAGCCAGAGATACTGATTTGCCTTGAACCTTCCTACAGGTGGGTTGAGATAGAAATGCAACTGTATTAAAGAACATGTTTAAATGTAAATAATCTAATCTAATGGCAACTGCTCATATTAAGGAGTCTTTAACACGCATAGTAACTCAAAAGATACCATCTGCCCTCCCCTTTCCTCAAAACGCCCCACCACTTTTCAGTCTCCTGCTTGACTCAATCAGTAGTTCCAACTCTCTTTGCAATTCACAGGAAAGCAAGTTAAAGCACAGAAACCCAAGAATCTCGCATTTGGCAAGAGTTGTGCTGAACTGAGTAGAGGATATCAAGACAGTCACGGCATGTCCCTGAATCCAAACACAGCTCACTCATTCAGACCAAGTTAATAATCCTGTGTGCAGTTTTGTAGCCCAGATGGTTAACTTCCAGAGATGTCTAGAAACTTCCCTGCCTGTATTTATGGAAATACACACATAGATAGCACAGATTTGAGCTTCCATGCACAACCTCAAGCTCCATGCCACTGTTGTGCTTCCATTCTTTCCAGGTGTAAGGTCTTTCAGGCACAGAAAGTAATCCCATACTAAAAAGATCCCCTCAGGGATTAACCCAGATTAACTCTCTGTGTCTCAGTATTGATTAAGATGCAAACACCATGTTTTAAAGCACAGGTTTGAACTTGCTTCAAGAGAGATGCCTCTTATGAGATTCCATCAAAGTATAGCTCTTTCAAAGTCATAATAATCAAAGCACAACTGAAATGCAGAACAGAAAGCTTCAGGATCAGCAAGTTCAAAAGAGGTCAGAGATGTCTGAAGTTTGCATGCCAGCAGGAGCTTATGCTTTATGAAATAAAGCCATACAATTACACAGAAATCACAAATCTGATTAGGAAAATGCAGGCACAGGTTCTTCTCCCAAAATATAATCTCTTCCTTCCTCCCTTGCAATCTGTGACCCAATGAAACTATGAAGAAACTCTGCATCTGACACCAAGCCATGAAGGTGTTTTGAAGCAGATTAGTTACACGTTGAGAAAACTATGGCTTTACATAGAAGTCAGATAACAAAATAAAACTAGTTTCATGTGCTGGCAAATACTGTGTGACAAAGAAAACACTACTACTGGCATACGGTGTCTCATTCATTTCAATGAAATCACGTACCTATAAGTAGGCAAGCCATGCCTGTGCAGTTTACTCTCACCAAAATCTGCAGTGGGATGGAAACTGCATGGACCTGGAAGCTCGTGTCAGTCCAGAAAAGCTCTGTCAAATACAATTCAAGCCTGCTTCCTCTTATGTACACATGTAGATATCTCAGATACAGCAAATCCAAAGCAAAACACTTTCCACCACTGATTTCCATTTATTTTTCCCTCTCCAGATTGGCCATAAAAGTGGAAGTTGTTCAAGTGGCTCTGACTCAACACGGGCAGAAGTCCTGCAACACAGTTGCAAGCCAAGGGAAAAACTGGCAGACTTAAGGACAGACTGCAAACACCTTTGACAACACATGCATATGGTCCAGGAACCTCAATGCAGTTGTAGGCTGCTCCCAGATATCTTGGTCCATTGCAAATGCATTTACTTTTACTATAATCGTGTGTTAAGTATTACGAGGAGCACTCTATTCAAATACTTCCTGCAGTATATACACATCAAATGACCAAAGGCTTTGGGTATTTTTTTTTCTCAATACTACTCACTTGAAGCTGCGAAAAGTTAATATCCTTCATGAAAATTGTGTTCTTATATTTAATGAAAACAAATGAGGCACTTCCAGAATCCTAATTCTTGGCTCAAAGGGAAAAGTCTGAACATTACATATATGAACAGTGCTCTCATGAAATGTTGGTTTTCAGCATGGCCAGTGAGGTTTGGGTTTTTTTGGACTCATTGCCAAATCAAACATTTAAATATTTAAGTGCCAAGAATGAGGAAGAGGTTAGCTTCCATGATTTTTCAAACTGGCAAGAGAAGGCCCAAGAGCATCTGCCCTCCCTTTTAAAGGGCTCCCCCTCTGATGAGGATTTTGTAATAACCTGAAATCCAGCAAAACAAAATATAACCTCCTTGAAAGACAGGCGAACAAAAGAAGTCTCTAAATATTTGGAATGGCAGATTGTTATGCCAGAAGACCAATAGGGAGGTGGCTGGACAAAAAAGTTTCCTTTGTTCAGGCCATGAGGAACTCGAAGTTTGATTTTTGCGTAAGGAATTCTTCAATAAATAATGCTAAAAAACTAAAGGCAACATCTCTCCTCATGATCAGGAATACTCACAGTACCACAGACTGTTACCAAAGAGAGGACAAAAAGTGTCAGGAACACGATAATGTAAACCACGTCAGCTGAACAAAACGTACATTCTTTAATCTATAGGCTTATGGAGGGTAAACACACAGCATTACATCTGTGCAGAACACAACTACCAGAGCTGCATGCTCCATAATAACATTTGCTATTCTGAGCGCATACATGGTCCAAGGCAGAGGTTAAGCATATCAGGAAAGCAAAGCATTCACCATTTACAGCAGCTACTGGGGAGGGGGGGAGAGCTGTGCATGGAAAATATAGACAGCTCTTGATATAGAAGAATTAGCACGCTGTGCCTGCCAAACTACAAGAGGCTCTGCAAAGGCTGTCTGCACGTTGCCTGTGGTCCGGACATCCGTTAAGTGCTACTCATTTCTTCACTGCTCTCACACAGCATCGTCCACCAGCAATAGCTGTCTACAGCTAAACCCAGACTCTGTCCCGTCCTGGCAGACACCAGCTCATCTCAATTAGTCACAGCTCTGTTGCTGCTCAGATGGGACGACAATAGCCTGATCTACCTAAGCACAAAGTTCCTGGCAATTAAGGAAATTCGGGCTATTTTATAACCCTGCAGCACATCTCTACCTGCCCGCTGTTTTCCAGGCTGGCTTCACACCGCACTTCTACTGCTGATGTATGTTTGGCCCTTTTCTCCACAGTGGTTTAGCAACCTGAGCTGTGAATCGCCCACCTCCATCTTGCGAGCAGCCCCTCCTCTTCTGCCAGGGCTTTGGAGACTGCATGAGCCCCTTGACACACAGCTGACCAGTGCGCAGACGTGCTCTATTTCCAAAGCTGTTTTGCTGATGGTTATGTTTCCTAAAAATCAAACTGATCCGTGAATTTGGAGTCATGAGGAAATGACGGACTGTCAGGGACCTGGAGAGCTTTCACCCCACTGCAAGCAAGCAATACAGCTCTGCTGACAGCATCATTCAGCTGTGCATATCTGGTCTCATCAGAGCGTCCTAAGAGCTGGGATGGCTAGAGACCTCCAGGAAACCAGATATGCAACAGCCACCCTCACGCAGCAGCTGCACTGACCCACTGGTCTGCCTCCAGGCTCCCTGAAAGGGTGAAAGACTACCTCAGGCACTGGGATGCAACCCTGTTCAGACAAACACACTTTGATACTGCAGTGGCGTCCATCCCTGATGGCAGGGCACACCTCCATCAGGACAGCGGATCCTGAGGATCAACCTCCGCCTGTGGCACAAACTCCTCTAGCACAAAGGGCTCTCACAGGCCATTGCTACCTTCTATGCTAAGCAGAAGCAATTGTTTGGGTTTTTTTTTATACTTTTATCACAAAACTTACGGAAACTGAGTTTATAACAAGTCAAGCCTGAATTACACATAAAACCCTCCACAAACAAGATGCTTCAGAGGCTTCTTCAATGCGGAAAGGATGAGAGGAGAGGGCACACTGTGGGCAGGTGCATCATTAGATGCACTAGAAGGCTGCAAGATGGAAAAGCAAACAGAGACTCTGAAGAGGCACACAAACGCTACCACTCACAGATAAGATTGTTGTCTATTAAGATCCAGATAATTAATTCCTACGAATATACTTCAATATGCTTTTTTCCCCCTTATATTAAGATATTACAGGTTCTTTAATGTAGGCCTACATTTTAGGAACAGATTGAAAAGGCAGAAAAGGACTGAAAAGAGGTATTATTACTGGTAACTAAAAAGAGGTAGAACTACTAGTAACTGGTTAATTAAGTAAAGAACATTTTAGCTGAAAGGGTCCTTAATGACAAGTTCCAGTGGACTTTGGGATAACTTTCCAAAGGAAGAGACTGAAAACTAATCCTGATCTATTCTGAATTGGTGACAGATGTAAGAAATTGTAGTTTGGTTTTTTTTAAGGCTGACACTGGAAACTGGCACATCTCAGTTTTTAACTTTTAATACTACAGCACCAGATACACTGCTTTCCTCTCTTTATCCTCGAGTCACGTGTTATTTCTGAAGCTCTGCCATTCTGAAAATATTTTGCAGATCTTATGAGGACACTAAAAGAAAGGCTCCCTAGGAAAAAATCTCAGCTTTAAGTATCAAACACTATACCCACACTTGAAAACTAGCATCAGGAACTGCCTGTAATCCATACGAAACTCTCCAACATGTTCCTAGAAATCAAAAAGGGATCGGAAAAATGTGAAGTTACTGACGATGATCTCCTCTTGCTCCTTAGTAAGTGGAGTCACACAGTGTCAGAAGTGACACGAACTGTGTGTGTAAACTATGCTGGCAGCAAGCTCCCTTCAGGACTTCTCCCCTGCCCAGCTTTTCTTTACTTTCTCTTATTAAGTCACCACCTAAAAAAAAATTTATATATATATATCTTTTGTTGTGGCTCATTATCCTCAACTGGCTCAAGCAGGACTTCTTCTCAAGTTAGTTTCAACTTGTCAGCTTGCATTTTCTCACTAGTTAACTTCTTATGAATAAATACGACTGCAGTCCAGGAGAAGTCTGTCAAAACACGCTTTACATCTCACTTCCATGTGAGCAGCTTTCTTTTAGAGAAACTAGAAGCATAAACATTGGTTTACAAAGCCCCTGCTCTAGAAAATTTGTTATTTTATTAATGACACCTGCAAACAGATTAAAGCACTAAGGGCTGTTGGTATTAATACTGGAAGCCCTTCTCTGAAGAAAAATAGAGACTTGCCTTACTAGTGCTTTGCAACGGTAGAATGAAGGAGAAAAAGCAGGCAACACACTAGGGAAGAAGAGCTGAAGGAACAACTCAGAGCCATGTAGGCCAGTCAGCAGGTCAAAAACTGAGCAAAACCAGCAGAAAAAAACAGGTAGAACTTAAAAAAAAGAGGTGCAGAGGAACTCAAAAATTTAATAGCAAACTAATCAACAGAAGGAAAAAGTAAACAACTGCTGCCAAGATTCAGGAGGTAGGAATTTAATTTATTTATGAAGACTAGTATTAAAAACAGCCTCAAAGGAAACAGTATTTAATATGGAGTTCACAGCCACAGCCAAAAGCACAGAAATTGTATAAACCAACTGATGAGAACTAGTGTGCTCATTTTGTTCAAAATAATGAATGTTAATCATTTCCAAAGGCAGATTCAAAAGTTCTTTGCTAAAGCCAGCATAAAACAATGCTGATTAGATTTTAAAGGAACATTTGAAATACTCCTCTAAACCCTTACTCCTTTTTTATTAATATTCATGTCAGTGGCAAGTCCCAATGGGAAGGATATTCTCCAAGTTCTCACTTCCATTAAAAACAAGAGAGTAAACAAGTTTCCTCCTCAAAGAGTTGTTACCAAGGTCATTTGTAAGGCTATTAGCTTAGAGACCCAGTTTCACTAATGATACATGCATATGAGAAAAGTCACAAGAGTATTAAAAAAAATATACTGTATTGATAGCTTTTCATACAATAGACTTTGATCTTTGGGTGATTCTTTTAAATTATATTTACTGAAATTACATGATTTGTGAGAAGCATTAGCTTTATATTAGAATATACATACATAGCCATACTGCCAAAGACAACACTCAGAAACTTCAAATGCCCCAAACTAGAAAGTAAATAAAAATAAATCACCATATAATTAAATTTTGTCAGTCTTTGGAACTCTGAATACTGGTTTAAGGTAAAGAGAAACCTGGCAATACCAATATAATAACTTAAACTAAATTAATGGTCAACTCACTGAGGCCATGTTTCCAGAACTACATCCTGCTCCTTCAGGAGAGGGAAAAGTGCAGTGAAAATCCACTACCACCACCAGAAATGGCAGAGGTGACTGAAGCACCTGAAGTGGGACCCTAAAAGAAAGTTTTTTGGAGAGAAGAGGAACGTGCACATGGCCAACCTGCAGGTTTTTTAAAACATATGAGCTTGAAGACAGAATGGAAACATGATTTTTCTTAGTCCTTGCAGTAAATGCTGAGGACTTCCCCTTCTCCCTTGATAACCGGGTCCCAGCTTCAGCAGAGCCCCCCCATGCCACCCAGCCAGTGACCCAGGGAAGCAGAAACCAGAAGCGCGTCCCCAGCAAGTGCAGGGCAGCAGAGATGGCAAACACGTGTGCCTACCTCTCTCCTCCCTCTCTCATCACACCATTACCAAATATCCAATAGCACCCCTTTTCCTTTTTCCCATCCCTCCCATCCTGCAAGGCCAAGAGCAGATACTGAGAGGCTGTGGTCAGCACCGTGGTACCCAGCAAGAAGGCTGATGCCCCGTCTCCTGCAGCTCCTGGAAACACTTCTTGAAGCTGCCATGCCTTCAACAACAAGTAGCTCAGCCTCAGCCTCCTGGCATCAGGACAGAGCGTGCTGGGAAACAGTATGGTTAAGCAGGAAAGTATGAAATCGCTATGTTACCTCAGAATGGCTGTGCTCTGGTTCCCTTTCATCACATTAAGGGGAGGCTGATGCCTAGCATTTATGAACACCACCTGTCAAGAATGACCAACTCCAGTAAGCAAGCTGGCAGACAGCTGGAAATTACCATGGTCAGGGCTCACTTAACATAATTGGGATAGTCCCTTAATAGCCAGTTCTATGAATTTTAATAGCCAAAGACAGTTCAGCACCAAAAAACTGCTCAAGTTTCATAAACACCCTAGAGTAACTAGAGGGTCTCAGAAAGAACACGCCAAACTTGAAGCAGAACAGACATTTTTAAGTAACATTTATGGGTTCATTTGCATTCTTGTCACATCAAGTTTCTTCTGAGTGTCATAATATTATGCTACTGAAAGAAACTGGGGACACACAGCAAAGATAAGTTGCTCTGTCTCATAAAGACAGGCTAGGGATGCCATCGTATTTCTCACTGTTTCCTCCTCACAGAAGCATCAAAGTCTGAAAAACTGGCTCGTGAGATTTCAGCGCTTGCCAGTAAAGGCAGAGTGACAACCCAAAAATTTGTCATACAGGCCGGAGATACGGATGAAAAAGGGGAGCATATCAAAACACACCAGTGAAAAAAACAAATTAATCATCCACACAAAAAGTACTAAGCTAGTCATAATCCTCATAGAAAATGAAACCATTGGCTAAATCGTCACTAAAAATTAATACACTGTAAATAATGTGGAATTTAACCCAAAATCCAGCTGGAGGGCAAACATGTGAGACATATCTCTCCCTGTAACACTCACACGAGCTCCAACCTTGCTAGCCTATTGGGGCCCCTGGCTTGGCCGGGGAGCCATCCTGTCCCTGCAGTGGGACCCAGTCCCTGTCCCAGCTCTGATCCCTGTATCTGGGCTTCTGGGGGAGGTCTCTGTCCCGCTGCCAGCCCTCAAGGCACCCGGACAGCCCTAACTCTGTAGTCTTTTATACAGAAATGAGAAATGTGAAAGCCGCCTCCCCCCCCTTTTTTTAAATAATAAAAAAATATCAACTCTGCAGTTTTCTGTGTATCTCGGGGAAAAAAAAAATATGATCTCTTCAGCTGGGGAGCCTATATAGCTTTTGGGAAAAGCCTTAATGATTTGGACCACCAAAACAAAAACAAGAAATCAAATGCTCAGGTTCCTTGATTTAGTGCTCTCACCTTCCATTTGCAAATCTGACCCTGTGTCACTAAAAATCGTGAAAGATTTGATGTGGATTTCCACTGCAGACAGACCAAATAATAACCAAAGCTGCAAACCTGCTTCTGAGTTTTGTTGATTTATTTTCATGATCTAAAGTTTATCTTCTTCCTTATGGAATTTTACTATGATACCCATAATTGGAAACATACTGTACAGTCTGTTCCACAGTGTGGTGTGTCTTATATGCAAAAGACAATCAGCATTCCTCCCCCACTGTTTACATATAGTCCTGTGCTGGCCTTTTTACATCAATGAAGATGGCATGTTACATTCAGCATGAATTCCTAGCAGAAGACAAGGGGTTAAATAGCCATACAGGGCAGCTCATCCTGTCATTTGCCTCTCACCACTGTCCCCCTGCAGCAGACAGGCTCTGCTGCAGCAGACAGGCTCTGCTGCAGCAGACAGGCTCTGCTGCAGCAGACAGGCTCTGCTGCAGCAGACAGGCTCTTCGGCATCTCTTATTTGCAAAGGCATCAGTTCAACAGCAGCCTGAGACAAGTCAACATTTGCCACTAAGAAATCAGGCCAAGGGCAACCTCCAACAAGATGTGACAATAAGCTCCCTGGTTCCAACTCCCTCACCCAGCCCATTCTGAGAACAGGAATCTTTTTCTGGGAAAAAAACAGCCATATTACATGTCATTTCAGCCATCCCTCAACAACCCATTGCCTTGGCAAGAAGCTGTCAGCAGGATCAGTCTATCAGCTAGCTCCCCAATGTAATCATGCTCCAGCCTTCTGAAATTTTCAGGAGCTTGTTAAGGGGGTGAAGCACTCTGATCACAGGTGGCTGATAACTAAAAGCCCAAAAGAGACGCAATCCTGTACAAACTTGTAAGCTGCTGTATGCCGTGGAGCCTGCCAAGCCTTCCTCCACCCCTGCTCGCAGACACACAGAGCATCTCACGGCGATGGCAGGGATTCCTCACAGCTCCTTCCGGAACAGAAACTAGGAGTCACTAGGAATTAAACAGGATGGTTTTACAAGAACTGTTTTGAACAAATATAATCTAAACCATAAATTGCTTCATCAGCTCTCACAAGGGCTTAGAAGGAGGGCAATGTTTTTTTTTTGTTGAACGGTACTGGTGCACGGGGCTTTTCAGTTGAAGTTTACTTAAATTGTGCAATCACTAATCTATGCAGCCACGCGGTCTTATCTTCCTGCGCTTCTGTTGCCATTTGTCAGTCCCACTTATCACAGCGTCTTCATCCAAGAAAGCCCAAGAACATTTTGGAGAGCGCAGCTTCTGTGAACTGGAACCCTGAGAACCACCAGGCTCTACACCACAAAAATTATTTGCAATATATGAATTTATTCTCATGTGTCACGTACTACAATATGAATTTTTTCTTTTCTCCTCCCCTCTCATTGTCTTTGTGGAATAAGGAATAGTTTTGCTAAAGGCAGAAGAGTAAAGAGAGACCAGGGCCGTGCTTTAGAAAAAACATTCTTCAATGGCAAATAAATCAAAACCCATTGTCCTTGTGAGGGGTTTACAAATGTGGAAATATTTTATAACTCAAACGGAGGGCTTATTTGCAATTCCTTTGGACTGATACATTTTGGCAAACTTTTCCAACAGGGAAATCAGAGAGACATAAATCAATCATGTTATCTTTCTGATGAGTTTCAAGTTGTCTTTTATTGCACACACAGTGTATGTGGTTTTTAACGTATGTTATAGCTAAAATGTCCGAGTCATTTTATAAGTATGCTATGCATTAAAGATTTCCCTAAACAAACTGGAAGACAAAAATACTGCAAAAGGATTTTTTACAATAATCAAACAAAACAACTTCCAGGGCTGCAGTGCACATCCTATGCTGTTACTGGTATCTAAGAGGTCTAAAATGCCTTGGAGCCATCGAAAGATATCACTTAATAGTCTCGGGCTTGACATTCAGTTGGAGAGAAGCACAGAATTCCCAACTGGAAGCACTTCTCTCAAAAACAGCCAAAACCCAATTCAGGTGTTTGTACTTTCTGAAAAGGCAACAAGCTCTCAGCCAGTTAACCACTGCAAGCTTCCAGTGTGGCAGTAGAAAGGAAAAAAAGGTATTGGCGATACACCAAAAGAACTGCTGGCATTTATACAAGAGCTGTCTTCCCTTACTACAGAACTACTCATAATTTGATGCATTTGATTGGAAATTTCCTTAAACGCGAAGTTTACAGTTACAGATGTTTACAGTTACGGTTATCTCCCGTTTCACCCAAACACATTTCCTACCTGTTTACGATAAGAGTCTAGTACTAATGAGAAACTCAAACGTGGCTCCTGGTATCTACAGAACTGGAAACGCAGCCAGAAGCTGTAACTGAAGGAGTAATGAGGGCAACAGAAAGACTAGACAGGAGACTGCACACGCATGCCCAGAACCACCACCAGGCACAGGTCACCCGTTTTCGGTTTCGAAGAGATCCAAGAGCAACCTGTAGCAGTTCCATAACTAAACACACCCACATGGTTTTACTTAATATGATGCACTGAATGAAAGAATGTTTGTCAGTCAAAGCTCTCCAAGGGCTCTCTCCTGGCAGACAGCAGATAAACCATTTCACAAAGAGGATGCAGACACAGGCTAACCAGCTCTCTTAATGTCACAATTCACTTACAAGTGACACAGAATAACTAGAGAGACACAATGGATGGACTCAAGATGGGCAGAATCAAACCAAGTCATTATTTTTAAGTGCATTGCCCAAAAAATAAAAACTCTAAAGAAACCTGTAACTAGCATAGGCTCTTAACTCTGAAGCAGGAGCTGGAAGCAGCATCTCCCCCCCATCTGGCCAGCCAGCATCAGGAAGCCTAATGAAAGACCTCTGAGGGACACGAGGATGGACCACAGACCGTAGTAAGTTAAAACTCTCACCGTACAGCAAAAAAAGGAGACAGACTTTGCTAAGTGACTCATGTTACCAGCCCACACTGCTTAAGTGTAGGCTTTGGGTATACCACGCAGCATGACAAGTCACTGCCGGTGAAGCCTGAATACATGACTACTTTCAAACTGCAATGCTATTCTTAGCAGATATATCTACAACATGGCTAAATCCAGTACCATAAACTGCAATGGTATTTCCTGAAAAGAACAAGAAGAGGGCAAGAACTAGGGAAGAATATAATCAGATTTCTTCAATCACGCTGCTCAAATTGTAAAAAAAGCCCAAACTGTCTATTCAGACTTGTGACAAATTTTGAACTGGAAAAAAAGGGCTTCCTTCTTTAACACCTCAAAACAAACTTTCCTTATAACACAAACTTCTAAATCATCCAAATTGCATATGTGGAGTATTCTCACACATGTATATTTTTATTCACTGCCAGATCTGGAGCAAAAGACAGCAGTAACATGAAATTTGTTATATATTTTCCTGCAAAGCTGCAGAGTTTATTCTGTGTCTCCCTGAAAGACACAGCTGCATGTCACAATTCAAAGACTTTACAAATCAAAGACATATATACACATACATAGATATTTACTCACTAGTTTCAAACAAATGAATGTAATCAAGAATCTTTATGATATGGATCTTGCCCATTTTGGTTATGGGTTTTTTCCCCCCCTTGAAAACTAGTGCCTCATAAGATCAACCCAGAACATGCATCATTTCGAGCATTCTCATTTCCTTTTAAGCTTTACACACTGTGCAAAACTTGTTTTCTCACATCGGCTCACCTAAACCCCACTGATGTCACCTGTCCTCAGATGAAGACATATTCTCACCATGTAAGCAAAAAGCGTGAATCATATAATCATGCAATGGTCAGGGCTGGGAAGGACCTCAGAGATCATCTAGTTCCAGCCCTCTGGCCATGGGGCCCACTAAACCTGCCATGGGAGGCCCACACCTCCCACTAGACCAGGTTGCTCAAAGCCTTATCCAGCCTGGCCTTGAACACCTCCAGGGATGGGGCATCCACAGCTTCCCTGGGCAACCTGTTCCAGTGCCTCACCACCACGTGAAGTCATACAAACTGTACCTGCTCAAGTGGCAAAAACCTCTGCTGAAAACACCCAGCTGCCCCCAGTTTGAGCCGCACAGGCTGGCAGAGGCTCAGTGCTCTGGTATGACTGGGGGTGTTTCCCTCTCCCAGCAGGTAATTCGCCTTGTATGCTGCCAGGAGGGGACAGCAGCTCTCTCAACTACTGAGCTCACGTTTGGCAGCTGAAACCAGGGCCACGAAGACCCCCAGAAGGCCAGCTGAAAGAGACAGCACCATCTAAAGCAGTGATACGGGTCCCACCCTTGGTGCTTACTTCACACCAAATAGCATAAGAAGGTAAAGGAAGACATTCTAGTAAATTTGAGAGCCACATCCTGATTTGGCCTCGCCAGCAGGCTTCCCTCTCCCCAAAGGCTTGCAGCAACTCGCCACAAGATCACCTCACCCATGAAGCCACCACGTTACTCACACCCCAGGGCTGTCAAGAAAGCTGGGCAGCCCGCCTCAAAGTCAAGAGCCAAGCTAAAAAACACAAGCAGGAGAGCAGCAAAGAGCTGAAAACTGCCGCCCGTGTGAGAGAAAAGGGGATGTTTCCAGCAATGCAAAACAGGAACAAGAGTGGGTTTGGGAGAAAGCCATTTTGGAAATCTCTCCTGTACTGCAGACATGCCTGGGAGCCCTGGCCAGGGCCCAGACCCAGGCCCTACTGTATGAGCACCTGAACAAACAGGGATCGAGGCAAGGGATCCTGCCCAAGGTCTCACTCGCCAGGAGTCAGGCAGCAGGGACAGGTAGAAGGAAGCCCAGGACAGCCGGGGAGAGAACAAGGAGCCCACCTTGATGGGCAAAAACAGGCTACAGTTGTCTAATGTTTCCTGGAGGGAAAGCACACCTCCCAAAAGTCACCAGAAAAAGAGATGCTGTTGAGAAGGATACAAAGGAACACAAAGTAGGTGTTTTTCCAACATAGCATCTGCTAAGTGCTAGGGAAGAAAGCACAAAAATAGCACTAAAAATAAAAATCAGGAGCTGGTGATGAAGGCCAGCCAGCCAAACTGTGGAACTGCAGCCCAGACAGTCCAGCAACTTCTGTTTAGGAAACAAGCAAAAACCCATGAGCAACACTTTCTCCTCAAATAAGCCTTTTAGCAGAACGGCTTCATTTTAACAGTAGTCCAGCACCAAGGCATTTTGAAAGACTCACTTTGGCATGCTCTGTTAATGCGCTCCCATGCTTAACGCACTCTCCCTCCATCTTCACAGAACTGAAGAGGGGGATGTAATTTCAGACATTTCTCCCAGGAAAAATCCCTGCAGCTGCCAAGAAACGCTAGTTAGAGATAATGGTGGGTGGGGGAAGGATTTCTTATCATCCTGATGTTGCACTTGACAGAGCTTTACTCTCCATGTAACTACTCCTTCAACATTTCTGTGTGTTATGTACACACCAAAGACACCATTTATTTCCTCAAGCACAAAAAAAATCTTGTCAAGATTGTTCAGGCAAAACAAAGGAAGACATTGGCAAAGCTGAGCTTCCTATATTTATTAACTTGAGGAAATTGATTTATTTCTGTGTGTTTCTCAAGAAGTATAAAATTCTTGTCTCTCTTGATGTAAAGATATGCCAAATGACAAGCTGAAGTGGTTTCAAGCTCTGGCAGAGATCTTAAGCGGCTATTTCAAGTTACACAAAAGATCAGAATCACTGAAGGTAAAGCCTATACTTTGGAGCCACTTTCAAGGTACTGCAGCATAAATTTTCATTTTGAACAGCCTTAACAGTGCTCCTTTAAATACAATCAATATTTGGAAACAGTGGCAGAGAACTGACGGCCAGCCAGCAATGTCCTGTATGCTGAGCTGTTCATTTACCGCAATAAAAAATTTAAGGGAATGCCTTGTGAAACAGATGATACCCAACACAGTCTAGTCTTTAACATATAAAATAATTTGAAACGGTGAATAAATAAACCCAACACAAACACAACCATTTCAGAAGCAGAAAAATTAGCCAAGTATTTAGAGAAACATGTAATTCGTTAACCTAGCTGGGGGAAAAAAAAATTGTGCTTTCAGAAGCTTCACAGAAGTACCATGAAAGACACAAAGACTGCATTACAATACAGTATACACTACAATTTCATGAAGTATTAGATTAGTGATAAGCTTCTCAAACAGAAGATTAGCAGTGTGATGAGGGTGGAGGTAGGGAGGGATGGGAGTGTTGGTGTTTGACTCTTCATTGCTCTCCACTCCAAAACAATGACACTAGGGGGCTGGGAACCCATCCCTTGGAAACAGCCTCTCCCAACAAAGATGGTCTTGAGACCCTTACACTACCTAATCTCAGGTAATGGCAGCACAGCACAGGTCTCAAGAGTTAGGACCATTGCATTAGTACCTAAAAATTTAAGTATATCTTTATACACCTTATAAGCTACCAGAGAACCCAGTTAGTGCCTCAGCAATTTGTACAGTGACCCCTCCGAGATGGCCTGTGTGCAGTAACCAAATTGCAAGAAGTTCCAACAGGGAGTCAAAAAAAGCAAGAACACACGATGCATCACCTCTGTCTTTACAGTACATCCACGCAAATGGCATTCTTCACACACTCTCTGGCCTTCAGTCAATTACGGTTTATCAACAGTGCATCAAGATATCTGACAGCGTGGGCTGAAGTCCATGCCCATCTCCAAACTCCACTCTTCCTGTAAATCAGTATGCAGCAGTATGCAAGCAGCAGACTTTTTAAAAAAGGCATCTCCAACGAGGAAAAGCAAGGAAGAGTAAGTAAGTCTAAGCAATTTGCCTAAGGTTATATCTCAAATATGTAGGGAGTCTGAATTTTCAGTCCAGTGGCTTAAGTGAATGCCAATACAACAGCATGACAAATCTTGTTCCCTGCACCTTCACCAGCCACAAATTTGTCCCAATTGATACCCATCCCATTCACATCTCTAAAGTGAGATAAAAAAATATATTTCAGTCACTTTCATGTACAACTACTGGTTTCAACTGTCTGAGATAAGGAGACTACAGTAAAAAGCAACATCAAAATTTCCTGATTATTTTTAGAATCAATGTTCTTGATAATCCAAGTTATAAACTCATTCATACTTTTCACAGATAAGAACCTTACCTGTACTGATGGCAATCTCAATTGCTAGTTTTTATAAACACTGCGTTGATACACTCTAGATGTTTGGGAAGCCCATGTCATGTCAGATAGCATTTACTACTGCAGTGGACCAACAATAAAAGGGAGACAGCAGCTTGCAAGCATCAGGATTAACTGCTATTGATTGTTCTATTGCACCTCCTGTACCATCTCTAATGCTTGCCTACACTTAAATGCCCAAGGCATTTTATCTGGTTAGCCTGCCTGTGTTCTTTGTCAAGGTGTATTTCACTGCGACAAAAAGGACAGCCAAGCAACTCATCAAAAGTACCTCTCAGAAATTTTTCTTAATTTCACTCTTCATTTGTGTGATCTCACCCTGGAGATTTCGGTTGCACTGAGGTCCCCATTGAACCGTGAGCAGTCTGAGCAGCCCGACCATGAAGGATGTGACAACCTGATTACTTAAGGACCACTCAGAAAGAAATGTAGTACTTTAATAATGCTTAAAGCCATAAGGAGTTTTCAGTAGGGAATTACTACAGCTCATGAAGATGGTCCACTTCACATGAGAAAAAATGAAAGCAAAGCCAAGGGATGAGTTAACATTTCTGACTCATACAAGCAACATATCTGTTGCATTTGAGGTCACTTGAGAATGTCATTTCTATTAGGCTTCTCTGCCACTGTAAGTCTTTTACATTCATATGCAGTCATCCAGCTAACTGGAGTTTATTTAGGAGCCAACCCATCCAAAGCACAGTGCTTTGGATAAAGCTGTGCCTTAGGACATACTTATCTGCTCGTATTGATGTGCTACTTTTTCTCTTGTACTTGGACTGCAAGCGATTTGAGGGCAGCCACTGCCTTTCTGGTCTGTGCTTAGCCAGCATGCACTACACCCACGTCCGCATCCACCACGAGCTCATCATCAGCACCTTCAGCTTCAGGGAACCAGCACACACAGAACCAAGAACACAAGAGGATCCTGCAAATACTTCTACAAAAATTCTCACCTAAGATTAACAGGCAGACAGCAAGCTGTATATAAAAAAACAAAAACAAAACCAACAACAAAAGGCTCAGCTGACACAATGGGCCCCACCCTTGGCAATGCAGAACACCAGCTGCTCAGGGGCCTGGAGACTGTTTCTTGACCCTTTTGCAGCTTGGTCTGATGGATAGGAGCTATAAGTGGGAATCAAGATATTAACTGCAATGTCATATTTTTTTAAAGCCTGCCATATCACCCTAAGCAATCTGAAATACTTCCTTCAGTTTTGTCCTCCTATCCTTTGTCTATTTACAGTATAAACTCAATTGGGGAAGGACCCCGCCCTCTCTGAACAGCTGCAGTACTGAGAAGTCTCACCCACAGATTCACCCATTGCTCTACAGTGCAACTTCGAGAAGAGCTACCTTTTCTACAACCAGAGTTCCATCTACTCATATTTAATTCAAATATACACATATGTTTACAAGCATACCACTGTATATATTGTTTTCGATTTACTTTATTCTCCTACAGGTTTTGAAAATAGTTCTATAACATTACATAGTCTTTAAGTGCTTTTAAAGGCATCTCTCTCGAGGTTCATGATCCCTTCACACCAACATCCTACTCCAATGTGCAGTTTCCTTTTTAATGCAGTATAACCATTTCCCATTAATTTTGTCATAATTAGCTTTTCCTTTCATCTGACTACTAGAAGTGTAAAGACACAAGCACAACAGTCTTACACCATGTAGTGACACTTGATTTCATCTCCAAGTACCCACAACACTGAACAAACTATTTCCATATGTGTATGTATGTATGTATATATATGTATGTATGTACAGCTGTACCCTCCTCTGGCACTACTGGATGGTCAACAGTCCTGTGCCCAAGCCCAACAGGGTAAGCACCTACACTGTTTTCCCACAGCTCAGAAAACCAGAAAAGAAGAGCTAGGAAGAGCCCTGGGGAAAAGTAGAAGGACCTGATGAAAGAGTCACTAAAGAGCTCAAAGGTCCTCTTTCTCTCTCTTTAGTCCTTACGGAAAAGGTTTTAAGCTTGTTTTAACTTCCAAAAGGTGCACCTCTAAAACTTTCTTGAAGAGCAAACAGACTTTTCTCCGAGTGGTGTCATCAGAGAGATTTCATCACTGCATTGCAGGCTTCGAATGAAACAACACAAAGAGACCACAGGCATCCTTACAGGTAATACAGCAGCTGCTTCAAGTGACTTCAAGTATTTTAAGAATTTTAAGTATTTGGGTATTTTTCAATCACCTTCCTAATGCCAAGAAGACAGTTAATTCAATGACATTTTCATAGACAGAATACTGTCTTGATTTTTACTGCCAACCATCAAATATTGATCACAGAACTCTGTTTACAGCATGTCAGTTATTTCTATTTAGAGTGGTGTTCACCATAGTCTTCAGGTTATGGAGCACAACTGTTCTACAATAAAAACTTCAGTGTTACCAAATTATGAATTCAAGAACTGATCAGACTATTTCTGATGCTTAGCTAACAATCTACTACTGAAAATAAGCATTTTGCATTAATCCAAAATAGACTGTTTGGCTTTGTCTACAAAATAGTCAAGCATCAGCTTCCTCCTAACAGTTCACTGAAGTATGTGCATGTGTAATCTGTATTCACATACACATATCCTATGGAGATTTTTTGAAGAAGTCTCTTTAGTTTACTTAATAGCATTCTGTACCTTATGTGCACAGTTACATACCAACACGGTACCATTAAAGAAAACACCTATTTACAGTTTCACTAGAATTCATACTGAGAATAAAGATTCAAAAGAGTATCACTTTTTCTCTATTAGAAAAGAAACAAACAAAAGAAACTGAACCCTAACTGTATATTAGGGTTTACAAATAGAGCTGCTGATAATTTAAGCTCTTTGGAGCCTTTGACAGTAAGCCTAAGAGGAACGTTGGACTTCCAAATGAGTGAAAGCTGAAACAAGAACACTATTGTGCAGCCAACTTGAAGATTACATGCAAAAATTGGATTTCTGAGATTGGAGTAGTTACATTTGGCCTTTTAGGAAGAAAGAGGAGGACAGGACATTAGCATCCTCTGCAAACTAATTGAAGACTAACATTCACATGAACCACAAAGTAAGCATTCAGTCATCTTCCTAAGAAAATAGAGAGAGTTTGGCAGTACAATACTCCTCAGAGAAATGCCAGGACAGAAACTTCTGTTGATTTAGCAACTGATGTGTCCAATACCTTAGTGTTTTGTAAAGAAAGAACATAAATGTGCGTTCCAGCATCTTTCATGTTGGAAAGAAGCCACCTGAAGCACGCCAACAAAAATAAGAAAAGCTAACTTCAACTCACAAATACCATCATTATGCCATTTTATGCCCCTCCATGGGCAGAACCACGGCTTAAGTGGGGATGGCTCCTAGGTACAAAAAAAAATAGGCATCATCAACAAATGGAGGTCCTCCACAAGCACAGCTGTGAACTGTATTAGCCACCTTTCTCACCTGTTCATTGCCTCTTTTCATTGTCAACCCACAGCAGCGCACCTCAGTTCGAAGCAATATCCACTTTGAAGGCTCTGTTCTGGCCACAAATTCTCATCGCCTACACCTGTTATACCACCACTGCATGCCAGTTTACACTGGCTTTACTTGCAATGTCTGCCAAGTCAGCAGTGTTTAATCTGACAAGTTGCAGCTGCTTTAAAAGAACAGGCAGTGCTACATGCTGATTTCACCATGGAAATGGGCCTGAATGTGAGCTTATTTCTAATTTTGCTACATCAAATACAAATAATTAGAAGTGAAACAGCATAAGCATACACTTTTTTTTTAATTCTTAGAAGTGGAAGAACCCAGCCAGATTTACCCTTTCATTTTTCATACAGAGAACCGAGGTTAGCGTTCTGAATGCGCAGTCACACATGGGCAACAGAAACTGCCGAAAGCCTTGCAAGTGCCAGAGTCGCGGAGCCAGGTCTGGCAGATCAGACACATACTCCCCCCCCCTCCACCCCCTCTTTACAATGAAGGACAAGGCCGAGTCTCTATCCTACTGAAGCAGCTTTGAGCGGGTGTCTTCTCCTTTCTCAGTCCCCTCTGCAAGTTTGCCAGGATAACGGCATGCTGATGCAAATGTGATGCCCAATGTGAAAAAGCGATGGGCTGCCACCAACCTGCACTCCGTTATGTTTAAACCCACCACCCAGCAAAGTTCTAATCGCGCCCCATAACCCGGGGCTAAAAACGGAGGATGAGCCTTCGCCTGAGCCCACGGCCGTCCCGGGACCAGCCAAGGAAAGGACAAGAGGACGAGACAAAGCGTTCCGGGCGGGGAGCGAGCAGCAAAGGGCCCACCCTGCCCCCAC
>NW_010099963.1:5895-14887 GCF_000699245.1 Pterocles gutturalis | reverse complement strand
CACTCTTTGGATCCTTGGAGAAAAGTGTCAACATCTTGGAGGTGGGGGGGGGGAGGTTGCTCCATCAGTCTGTCAGCATCTCAGGAGTCCTCAGGTGGTGGGTGCAAGCACACCTTCTCTTTGCTTATTCACCTCTTATAGACAGAAGCCATGCCTTGCTCCGCAGGTATTTGCTACTTTGTTGTAAGAGCAAGACTGAGTCCATTGTTAGACTCAGCAGGGGTTTGCTGTCCATCCTTGATGGCCTTACCCAGCAGGGGTTTTGCCAGTCCATGGAGTAAGGCCTTCGGCGCATTCCTTGCCATCTTCTTATCTACAACTGGACATCACGAGGCCTCGAGGCTTCGCCTTATCAGAGCCTCCACTGTTAGTAAGGCCTTTGGTGCATTCCTGGCCATCTTCGCATCTACAACTGGAAAGTTTTGAGTTGCCACAGAGTCATTGGAGACAGTCAATTTGCACTCTCTGCAGAACTGCACGAATAGTCCTCCGCACACTGGGTCAGAGCTGAGGTGGTGGCGGCAGCTTTTCCCAGTCAGCAGAATGCTTCCTGGAGGGATGGGAGACCTCAGGTCAAAGGCCTTTTTCACATCAGCACTGCAGCGATTAGAATCCACTTCAGTGTGGCGTTGCTTGTTGCTCGGTGATGGTGAGTAATGAAAGCTCCTCCTGCCCTTCAGTGTGAGAGGAGATAATGTGCTGAATGGATACGTTCCAGGGGACCAGGTCTGGTTCCTCCTGACTCTTAAATATGAAGTAGAATGACACAGATTGTGGAAATGCTAAGAAGAACTGTACAGTCTGTTGGGAATTAACTGGAGGAAACTTTTGTACCATGAGATCTTAGGATCTTTCAGCCACAGGTATGGATCTTGGCTTCCTGCAGCTTGGAGAAGCCATGAGGTATAACCTTGAAGTCCAGGTAGCACAGGCAGGGACATGGTGCTGGTGAAGGTGCAGCCATACAGTAGAGCTCTGCAGTTCGACTGCTGATGCTCAGGAGCCCATCACCTGGGCTGATTCATATCCCAAGAGCTGAAATGAAATTATGAGAGGGGGGGGAAATGGTGAAGAAGGAAATGGCGGCATCACTTTGTGGAATTTGAGCCCAGACAGTTCCACTGTGATGTTAACTGAGCTTTAGAGGAAGAATGTCTGCAGTCAGCAAACCTGGCCTTAGTGTCTGCTGTGTTTATGCAACAGACAGCAACATCAGATCTGGGAGCATCTAATGAAGCACTGAACAGTTTTTTGTGTTGATGGGAGCTAATAAAAATGTGGATAGTCTCACAAATGCAATCTTTTCACTGCTTTTTATCTAGCGTGTTGAAAAACTGTTTCCAGTTGCCTGCAGGAACTTCTAGGAAAAGGACAGACAAGAGCCAACCTTCAGGTACAAGAAGTGCTTGCATAAGACCTGCTAACACTTATCTTGCAGGCCATCTTTCTTTATCATCAACAACAAGACAGCAGAAACCCTTATTTCCACATGCAGGTCACTTTTAAATTAATTCGAAAGTGGATTCTTTTACATAAATAGCTGCATAGACTTTACTCATAAGGCCCATTCTGGGTTAACAGAATAGACTATTTCAGTTGGAACAGACCTACAATGATCATCTAATCCAACTGCCTGACCACTTCAGGGCTGACCAAAAGTTAAAGCATGTTATTAAGGGCATTGTCCAAATGCCTCTTAAACACTGACAGGCTTGGGGCATCAACCACCTCTCCAGGGAGCCTGTTCCAGTGTTTGAACACCCTCTCGGTAAATAAATGCTTCCTCATGTCCAGTCTAAACCTCCCCTGGCACAGCTTTGAACCATTCCCATGTGTCCTATCATGGGATACCAGGGAGAAGAGATCGGCTGTACCTCTGCCAAGCAAGCGAATAGTAACAAACCTGCTCCCCTTGTGCTGGCCAATCCCACCAGTGAGGTGGGTGAGGACTGTGCACAGCAGAACGCAAAACCTCCAGCACTTGGGGCCTTGCTTCAGTGCTGCTTTTGGGTAGGGGCAAATGATAACAATTTTGTCTAATTGCTTCCTAATCTGGATTTAAGGCATGCCTGTTTGTATTGCTTAGGTGTTTATATACCATAGATATAAATGTGTTTAGGATGGTTAAAAGTCTTGCTCCACTCTTACTTGGGTATTGAGCATGGTTCACAGCCCCAAAACCATGGTCGGGGCTTAGGCTGACACTGACACCTCGTGTAACTCCACCTCTCTGCTCTGTTTCCCACCCAAACCTCTCCCTCAAGCCAGCTGCTGAGCCCTTTGCTGAGACTGTTCAATTTGCTAACTTAGTCTAAAGCTGATTTTCTTGGGCTGCTGGGTTGAAACATGAGAGTTTGAGCCCTGCAGGCTGTGCGAGAGGCAATGGCAGGATTAAAATATTCCTGGTTTTGGCAGCAGGGAAGCTGTGAGATCAGCTGAGCTGTCCTGGGTAACTGTCAAGTCAACCCTTGCTAAGAGGTCACATTCACCCTCTTCCTTCCTAAATTAAGTGCATTTCACTGAAATAGGTAAGTGGTGCTTGGAGCAGGGACTAGAATTCCAGGTTCCCTCTCTCCCCAGCTTTGCAAGTCAGTAAAAAGGTCTTCGTTTCTGGGCCGGACAACACCCAAGGTCTCTCCATGGAGAAATCTTTGGCAGAGCAGTTATGACAATATGGACTTTGATGTAATAGCTTGGAGAAAGAATTTGCTGTAATAGCTTGGAGGAGGACTTTGCTGTTTGTTCCCCTGCTGTGTTCTAGAGCTCTGCTGTTCAGCTCATCCTCACGCAGGCATGCAGGAGGACCTGAGGTGGGATCTTTGAAATACCTGCAGCTCAGTGTGTCTGCAGAACCCGCTGACACCATGTATGGAGACGAGGAGCTCAGCAGAGTTCAGCAAAGAGCTGTGGATTGATAAAAACAAGGCCAGTTTTGCTAGGCGGAGCTGTTTTTGGCATTACATCTGCTACGTATCTTGCCTTGCTCGTTTCCCTAAACCACCAGCACTACAGAGGAGAACTGTTGCACAGGGTGAACAGGTTCTGCCAGATCAGCACAGGCAGTTTCTACAATGTGGGTGTTTGGGAGACAAGGGATATCTGAAGTGTATTATGAATATTCTCTGAAGGTCATTTTATGTGACATTACGCTTGCTGGCAGGAACAAGAAAAGTAGGAGGAAAGGAAACAATAGAAAGGAAATAGCATTGGGGTCCTTCACCAAACAGTGCAGGGGAATGCTTCCCTGCCTCCCACAAAGCCAGGTTAATAAAAGCCAAACCCTAAAATCAAAGGAACACTAAACCACCAAGTATTTTGCCTGAAACCACCGAGTATTTTGCAGCTGCTGGGGAACATGGAAAGAAACCACAGCAGATGAGTGGAACTTGCCGTAAAAGTGCAAAGAGAAAATGAGGGCTTTGATAAAAGCCAGCTTTATGCTCCTTTTAACCAATAATTTCTGCTAAGCATTTCAGCATAAATACTTTTGTGCTGAGTTGCAAGTCAGACAGGTTCTTAAAGTGCAGCTTTCTTACAAGTGCAGCTGGACCTTTTTGTGGCAGTGAGGGTAGAGAAGAGGGAGATGGTAGCATAGCAATCCGGATGAGAGTTACTCAACTGTGGAGCTGTACCCCATGATGAGTGAGAGAAGCCAAGGCTATCTGTGCAGGAGTGTGCTTCAGAGGAAGTGCGCTGGTGTCTGAAAATTACCTGACCATGCACAGGGTAAAAATCAAGTGCTTTGCTCCCTAAATGCAGTCACTGAGGAGGAGTGAGCAGGTTCCTGGGTCACTGAGGTGAAGTTTCCATCTCCTGAGAGGGGGAAGCAGGAAGCTCTTTAGAAAAATTGTTTCTTGCATCTTTGCTAAAACTTCATCCAGAATGGCACAATCCAACCTGTGGGTTGCTACAGTTCAGCTTTTTAAGTACTGTGTGTCCAAATCCGAGAGAGCTGCAGGGGAGGTAACAGCTTGTGGCAGAGGATGTATCCCTTGATCATCACATGGGGCTTCAGTTTTATCTGCATTTAAAATATGAACTGTTCAGATACAGCTGCTGCATGGAGAAGTACCCGGTTACCCTTCCCTCCTTGGCACAGTTGTATCAGATGTCTGCTGGGGGTGGAGTGGAACAGCCCAAGGCAGGCTGTAATCTCCTAAATGCAGTTCGGCCTGAAAGTGGGGCATCTTCTGACCAAAGCAGCTGCTGTGCAGCCGCCAGAGGAGGCCAAAGCAAAAGAGCTGGAGCTGTGTTTTTTCCAGCAGCCTGCTTTCCTGGCGGGTGCTAGTCTGGCAGGACAGGTCAGAACTGCAGGCAAAGTCTGTCCTTGAAAAGTCTTTCAGGGCAATTTGTGGCATCGATAGGAGCCACATGTCCCTGGGGTGAGAAGCTCTGCTAGGAGAGTTCCTGCATGGATGTGGTTATCCACGCTTCTCCCTGCTGGGGAAGCAGCAGGGAGTGTGTGTGTATACTCAGCTGTGCTTCTGCTCCCCCTTTTATGTTCCTTATCTTCCAGGAGTCTCTGAATTCCCCCAGAGGAATGGAGACAGTTGCATGCCCTAATCGCTGTGCGTGCAGAGGCAGAGTGCTCTTGCCTGAGTGCTGCCAGGAGTCACCCTCTGCCATTGTTCAAACCCAGCTGGAAGAGATGCCCTGAGAGCAAAGGAAAATAAGCAAAGCCATGTCAGCACAGGTATCTTTCCCCTCCTTGAGCAGCTCACTCTGCACACTGCTTGGAACACTATTAACAGCATGCTTTTTCCATGGCAAACATCCAGACTGCAGCTCATTGCAGAATCCCTGGTTATTTTGGAATCTCTGGCAATGGAGCATGAGGATGTGGCTCCAAGTACTTGCTGCCTTGTGCTTTCCTGGGGAAGGAGCAGTCTGTGACTCCTGTTCTCTAAAACAGGCAGAAGGACTTAGTTCTCTTTGTCAAACTGTGGCAGGTTCTACGAGCCAGCACCAAAAAGAGTAGGAGGCCAGAAATGCCTGGACTCAGCAAACACAGGACCCAACTCCTGAGGAGAGAAGATGCTAGGAGAAAGGAGCACCTTCAAACTCTGGTGGGAGGAACCTCCCTTGGTAAGGAATAACCATGAGTGAGACATGTAGCTGAATTTGGAGGTTCAGTGCCCTTGGCAGCTCAGTCGCTGCTACAGCCAGAGGTGCCGATGCTGCACAAGGCCCCACAACGGCAGCACCACTCAGGGGGATCTGGTTCCATCCCTTCTCTCCAGGCCCCTGCTGGGATCTGGGGATTTCTGTTGGAAACCCAGTAAGCTAACATGGAAAGGCAATGTCTGTGTGCAGCTGGCCTCTACCTGAGACACAGTTCCTGATTTTGGGAGAGGTGAAGCCACAGTACTGCACAAGCTGCACGTACTCAGAGCAGCACAGCATGAAGTGTAGCTTCTGTCTGCTGGGACCCTCTTGCTCTACTTGTGGGCATTCCCTGCCTTCCAGACCAGATTCATAGTGCTGCTGATCCAGCTAAACTGATGTCTCATTGACGTTGACACAGATGTCAGTGAACAGGGGCCAAGCAGTTTAACCAATACAGGCACTAGTTACCAAAGTCTGACATAATTTGAGATGGAGGGGTAGCCAACCAGCACAGCAACACAAAACTCGCAATACAGAGATGGCACTGGGAGCAGGTGAGTAACTCAGAAAGCCTTTTAATTGTAAAATAAAGAAAAAATAAGTGGATTTGATGGAGATGCTGTTTCAGAGAAACAGCTTGATGAAGAAACATCAGAGAAACAGGACTTGATGGAGAAGGTGTGTGATGGAGGTTTGTTACTGCAGACAGCAGGAAAGCAGGCAGGGAAGAACTACAGTGTGAAAGTCACGGCTGAAGCAGCATTTGAAACAAGCAGGACATGGAAGCAGCCTGTGCAATCTGGCCTTGCAGAGAACAAAAAAATAGGGCAGGTAGCCAAGTCCATGCTTGCAGGAGCAGGATTAAAACAGTTGGAAGAGCAAATGATGTAAGATTTAAAAACAGGGAATGTATTTAAGGCCATTAAAAACATGATCTTATTTAAGGATTACCTACAAGAAGCCACGCTAATAGCACATTAAGGTTATAAATGATCAAGGTAGAGAATGCTGATATTAAACTTGCTTATGAAATGTTATTCTCCCGTGTACCTACGTTCTGCTGCTGTTCTGCTGACTATCATGTAGGAAATCTCGCAAAACAAAAGGAGAGCCCAGCCCTTTGGGGATCCAATCTGGCAACTCAAGCACATCCTTCCACTTATTTTGACACTCCTTGCAGGGGGAGGACCAGGTATAAACAGGGTATAATCATATAATTAGAGATATACCTATTACACATGTTCAGTGTTCAGGAGAGAATGATTCTTTCCCTTGTATGAACTATTCTGTCTGTCTTCTGCACTCATCGTTCCAATATCTAAGGATTTCCAGACCATCTGGAACAAGGAGTATTTAGGTCAGAAATTAATTTAGCCTTGTCTAGTTGAATAGTTTTCATCTCTAAATGAAAGATATTTCTTGGCACCCAGCAAACATTCCCCAAACCCACATGGAGAATCCATGTCTCCCATGGAGGTTTGGCCTGAGATCAGTGGATTAAGCATTTTCACCTGTTGTGCATTCTCCCCAAACTGTTTCTCTGTTTGCTGCATGCAGCACTTGAGATAAAATGTACAGGTATGTGTGACAGGATAAACATCCTGCACTGCAAACAAAGCTTACCAATTTGAACTGGTTTGTCACAAGCTTTGTAGCATCCCACTCACACCTGTGCATCCCAGGAAGCCACGTGCACCTCCACTTGCACAACCAGTTTCTTTGCAGAGCCCTGTCCTCACTGTCTTGATGGCAGAGCAACGTTTGCTTCCCTTTCCTGGCAGGGCTTGTTGATATTCAACTTGCAGAGCAAATGGAAATCTGCCATGTACATACATTCTGCTACAGGGTGACCGTTGTGTACCCTCGGCATGGGGCAGGGAGAGGTCTACAGAGAGAGCTGCAATGGTTTCCGATTTTAAACCAATCTAGCGAAACAGAGCATTCCATACTGGTTGTCTTCTATTGATTTGCGTGATTCATTTAGTTCACATCAATACAGAAAAGGACAGAGTGCTGTCTGCTCATGCAGCTGTGGACTACTGACATGCAGTCCATAAGTGACATGCAGACCTGAATGGCCAGATGAGCTAGTTTAGGCAGTACATGACCACAGCCAGTGCTAAACTAACTAAAAAATCTCATCCCACAGCACAGGAAAGTACTGTTTTTCCTCATTCGTGCTAGCTAGGCTTTATACAACAGTCTTCCTTACCCACCATTCCCTTCCCAGTCTACAGAGAAAAAAAAGAACAAAATCCCTGTTTCTCTTCGCCTTCCACCTCTCCAAAAGGCTAACGAAGGTGCTGCTTTTACTTGATGTTAGGAACCTTGTCCCTCTCCAGCCTCTGCAGAGCTGAGAGGATATTTTGCAACAGCCAAAGGTTGGGGCTGTGCAATAGGAGGCCCCATAAAACTCCACAGCAAGCTGCTCTAGGCGGGGTGTCAGGCCTGTCTTCAAGAGAAGAAGGATTAGACCAGATCAGATGATCCCAAGTGAACTGCACTCAGTGTTACAAAGGACATTTAAAACAAAACCAAATTACACAAAGATCACTGTCAAGACAATTGGAAAGAAATTCCTTGTGAACACTAAAAAATACCTGTTCCTGTAACAACACAAGACTCCGAATCCAGGAGGAGACTCTGTTACCTTCATGGACTTGGGCAAGGCTTTCAGCAACCTGTGGGGAATGGGGCATGATAAAACAGACAAGCAAAAACCTGTAGCCAGATGATCATTTGGGATGACAAAATACAGGCTAGTGGTTCAGGAATTCTGTGAGACAGGAATCTCTGAAGGTGGGGAGAATATCCTGGGGTAGTTATGCTGCTACACTGGCCCTCTCCTACATTCTTGCCAGGGCATTTGCTATAGGCCACCACAAGAAAAACAATACTGAGCTCAGCAGGCACGTCTGCTGCATTTTCATGTCCCTAGCAAGTTCCTCATGTATAGTCACCTCAGGATTAAAAAATATATATCTAAAACCAACCTCTCGTTCTCCGCCACACCACCAGAACAGCCAGGAGGCATTAACGATGCAAAGAGGGACCCCACACTAGCACAGCAGCACAAACATTCAGCCCAGGGCTAATTGCTCTTGTGTCAGCCTGGGACAGATGCACCCAGGATCAGCACAGAGGTGGGCCCTCACTTGCCACAACCCCCTTGTTGTGCACGCATCGAGGCGATCAATCCCTGCTTTGGAAAGCACCACCCCATATTGCCCTCAGCAGAGAGCCCTGCAGCCTGACAAATCAATAACCTCCCGGCAAACCCTGCGCTGGGAAGGGGCCGTGTTTGTGAATGATTAACTACGTTACACATTCCCTCCCTCTGAAATGCAGTCCTGTCCCCGATCCCAGCCATGTGTTTTCCTGGTGCTGTTTAATCTGACGTGACCAAGAGAAAACCTGGGTGCTCGATTTGGGAAAAGTGATGAGGAAAGAATGTGAGCAAAGAATGAAAGAAAGCACACGGGGTGACATTAGTGTCTGGGAGCTGTCCTGGGTTAAGCTGAGACAGAGTTAACTTTCTTCATAGTAGCTAGCAAGAGGCTGTGTTTTGGATTTGTGCTCAGAAGGAAGCTGATAACAGTGATGTTTACGTGGCTGCCAAGGTCTTTCAGCTTCTCTGGCTGTCTGCAGACCAGAGAAGTTGGGAGGGAGCACAGCCCCAGTGACCAGCCCAGGATTTGATCCTAGGTTCATGGTTGAGACCCAAAGTGGCCAATAATCTATTCCACAGCATACACAGCATGCCCGGTATATAGGTGAGGACCCTCCGGAAGATCGTCCCTTTTGGTTCTGGATCCCTTTTGCTCCGGGCCATCTTGCTCCAGGTGGTCCCTCTCCCAAGGACTTCCCCCCCCCCCCCCCCAGCCAG
>NW_010099963.1:0-5853 GCF_000699245.1 Pterocles gutturalis | reverse complement strand
GTTCCGTGAGTGCGGTTTCGGGACTCTCCCTGCTCCGGGATCGTTATCTGGGAACAGGCTGAGCCTTGGTCATCGGGTGGGGGGCAGTATCACTGTGTATCACTCATTTGTATATTTGTATATAGGATTATTTTCAATATCATTGCAGTTCAGTTATTAAATTGTTCTTATCTCAACCCACGAGTCCTTTTTTCCCTTCACCCCTTTAATTCTCTCCCCTATCCTTGGGGACAGAATTGCATGAGTGGGTGTGTGGTTTGGACCCCAGCCAAGGGCAAACCCATCACAGAGCTAAGAAAGAAGGAAGATTTTAGATGGCAAATGACATAGGGAGTCATGCGCAGGTGGCCATAAAGGCTGCAGCCAGCCACAGCCGTGCACTGCTGCAATGGGAGAGAGGTGAGAGGAATGACTAGATCCATCCCCACTCACCTGGGTTATGCAATTTACCGCATCAGAAGGTGGAATCCATGTTAAGGAACCGGCTGGTGCAACATTCTAATTCCCGCTGTAAGCTGCTGTGAGCACACCATGTCCCTTCACCAGCTCCCAAACCAACGTCCAAGCTCAGTTCCAGACCCTACATCTAGAATTTAAAGTAATTAATAAAATTAATTATATTAGACACTGGAAGAGTCATTCGGAGCCATGAAATAAAACCTGCCCCTGAGGAGCGTGGCTCTCACCCTGATTAGGTGCCCTCCCGACCCTGGCCTCAAATGGGCTGAAACATCTCACGGTGCAAGGCTGGTGGCCATGGGGCATGACTTAAACCACAGCAGGAAAAATTGCACTGTCCAGGGACATGCAGAGTCCACATCTAGTCTCACCCTTGTCTGCTGTGTTGCCATATAGGAATTTTCCAAACAGGCATCTGGATTTGGTTTTCTGGGCTTCATAAAGAAGTCATTTGGGAGGAAGAGTCTCTCTCCCATGAAACATTCGGAGGGGCTGCGCACTTCTGGGAGGAGCCAGATAAAAAGCTAGAGTGAGGTACACAGGATTGAGGATGGATATTTGAAACGGAATGGATTCGCACTCAGAAAGGAGGAGATGAACCTGAGTACTGAAAAAATGAAGTCTTGGTAAAGCATTGTCCCTTCAGTGATGAAATCTGAATCTAGCTGTACACATGCAGTCATCAATCCTCACACCCAGATGCAGTCATCAATCCTCACACCCAGATGAGTTTTCTGTGGCCTGGGAATGAGTAGGAGCCAACACCTCACTGAAACCTATGCAGCACGTTGCTGTCATCGGTCCGAGTGCTGGAAAATGATGTGCGGAAGTGCCAGGTCATCTCAAACCCAGCAGAGACTTCACTGATAGAAGTGCACATGCACGCATGATTTGTCCAATGCTTCCAAGAAAGAACAGAAAGGAAGAGCTGCATAATTGTACATTCAATGAAGATACATCCAAAGCCGTCGAGAATCCCCAGAGCCACTGTGCAGCTACAGAGACCTTCTCACAAATGCACAGTAAGCCCAGTGTTTTCTTAAAGTATCATATTCACTGAATACATGGTACACAGCCAAAGCCTGTGCTTGATAGCATTACCAGACATGGAGAAATCCCGGACCAATGTAAAAAAACTCTCATTCAGCATGCAGAAATAATCTCCTGCAGGAAAAGAGAAGGTGTTCAAGAAACCCTGGATACAAGATAGCTCCTTGGACCTTAGATTATTGTTTAGTCAGATAAAATCAAATGCAGTTCATTCCCCAATAAATTTTTTTCCAGGTTTTCAGCAACAAAATCATCTGTAAGATTTGAGTTGCTTCTCATCAGTGCATCAACTATGGAAGGGCACACTGAGGCAAACTCAGCTTGAAGTGCCAGCTGCATGGTCCCACTATCTTGGTGGCCCCTTTTATGCCACATGAGGAGCACTCTGAAGCCTGGTGAATGAACATTGCAGATGGTGTGACAGAACAGATTTCAGCTGCCCAAGTGGCTGTATGAAATTTGACAAAGTAGCATCAAAACCTGATTTTCTCACTGAAGTTTGACAAATACTTCGTGCAGCTGGAGCAGTCCTGGTAAATCCAGATTAGCCGGGATAACATTGCTTTTCAGAGCTGAGGAATGTGTCAAAAATCCATTTCCCAATAACCATTAAGACAAATCAGACCAGGTAACTAGTATAGTAGTTAAGTATGTGAAAACCTCAGTTTAAGCTGGACCAGGGCATACTTTAACACCCCAGCCCAGCCTGAATCTCTAATTTTATTTCTCAGCTAAACTGAAAAGAATACTTGCTGCACTCATAAAATGATATTCATTTTCTGCAAGGTGCCTTCTAGTTTCATGCTCCTGTAACATTTCTAAAGGAAATAAAATACTACAGTGATGCGGAAAAACTCCACAACTCATGAAAGTTGTAAAGTAGGTATGTAGTTTATTCAGCGCTGAGGTGCATGGGGGATGGCTCCACCAAAGACATGCACACCTTTTTGCAAAACCTATCTGTCTATTTATTCCCCAAAATGTTGCGTATGCATTAAGTTTCGTAATCCAGTCATTCATATTAATTACCCAGCCCCACCCAGCCCCGCTTTGTATTATAATGAGCTAAAGAGTCCTTCTGCGCCTGCATAGTGCTCCCTGGTGATCGTCCAGTGGTCGATGGGATGAAGTAAAACGAGTCTTCATCGGAGTTGAACTTCTCACCTCCTGGTCTCTTGGTCTCAGTCCAAAGGACCAGGATGGTTCCCAGCTTGTTTAGAGCCCAAGCAGTCTTCTTTATCTCCGCAGCCTTGCAGGCGGTGTGTGCTCTCCCCTCCGGTGGGTCAGCAGTTCCTCCCCCATTATCACAGCTTTGATCCTCTCATCCTGTCTTCGCAAGCACGGCAAACGTTCATCATATATTGTCCGAACAGCTATTCTTAATTAGTTATTCTTTGATCCCTTGTTAACTTTAAATCCCCCTGTCTCAACAGTGTCATTTTGTACCACTGACAATTCATGGTCTGACCCACTGCTAAACTGCATTGGCAGAGTTGAAAGGACGGTTAGAACATTGTGAGTGTTATTTCAGGTCAGAGCATTTCAAAAGCATGAATCAAATCTTTTTTAAAGATCATGAGATTTAAAAAAAAAATCATTGTGGGCACATATTTTGCATAGGTTTTAGAGCTTAGGTCAAACTTTCCTTATAGGTTGAAGATCTTAGTAATTTGGAAGGGCAGAACCAAATCTATCTTTTTGAAGGAACACATGAAATTCTCACAGGTTCACCTGATGCCTAAAATGGGAGGCTTTAAGGAGAAGCAAAAAAAAAGAGAACACTGAAATATTTGTAATACAATCACAACATGCCACTGGTAGGGACTCAGATGCAGACCAATATGATCATACATTTATTATGTCTCGATTACACACTTTTATACAGAGCTCATGCAAATTTGGCAATTACTAATTGGATACAATGATTTTAAAATCCTAAAGACAAAGTTACTATTGGCTAACTTTGGTCCTGGGAATGGGGCCCTTAACATTACCTAATCATGCTTATTGTTTACCTTCAGTTCCTCCTTATCTCACTCACATTCTGTACAATTGCTTTCTTTCTCGTCCCTTGCAGGTGTTATTTTCTCCTGTAGTAGAAATCAACTACATGAGGACCTTCTTCTAAAAAAGGTTCTGACAAACATGAGTATTTTTCTCCTAAGAAGATTCTTCCAAACATAAGTATTTTTCTTCTAAGAAGGTTCTCATAAACATAAGTATTTTTCTTCTAAAAAGGTTTCCCACAACACATGGAAGAATGAAATCCCATTTGACCTGTTTTTTATCCTGCAGGAAAGGGATTCCCAGAGCTGGTTTGCAAAGGTCCAGTCAGTCATGTGGTGCTGATGCTTTGTTTCAAACTGAGGAAAGCACAACAGATTATAAGAGGAGAAAAAAAAGAACATTTGACTGCTTTTTTTTTCCTCTCCAAAAAGAACAAAAGAAACTAAAATATTGTAGCTATTTTCCTCTTTCAACTTCCATTAGTAGTTGCTATGATGGCCCATGATCACTTCAGGTGTGATCCCTCCCATCTGAGTATGAACACCTCCGGCTACAGATTTTAGTTCTGCCTGTCTCAGACAACTAGGACTGTCCTGGTCATCTTTACCAAGCAGCTTCACTAAGGAGACTGAGCTAAAAGCGCTTTGCAGCCAAGGTCATACTCCAGCAAAGTTAGGCTAAGCAATTAGTATAAAACAATGGAGATGAAAAGACAGAAAGACAAGTTTTTTCAGGTCTCAGAGCTGACTAGAACATATTACAAGACATGAGCTGGAACAGGGGCGGGGGTTATTAGAAGTTTAACGTTGATTGGATTTTTCAAATATATACCAACTTGATAGCACTACGCAAATAGTTTGTGCTTGTTAAGGATTAGATTACATACAAGCAGAGAAGACTTATTTTTAAAAAAATAATTGCAAAGCTGTGTGTACTCCCCTGCTGTCAACTGGCCTAGCTACCCAGCTCATGGTTAAAAAAAAAAGGTTTTGTTTCATGCTCACAGTATGTTGATCAGGAGCAGGAGGAACTAGACCCTGCTGAAGCTTGCTTCTTGATATAGATGCCTGTACGGTGTCCACTCCCAACCATCCCTCCAGCCTCAGTCAACCTCCCTCTGGTGTGGAGACAGCCAAATTCTCTAAATACGGACAGCTTAGTAGTCTTTAATATCTTACCTGTTTTTCAGCCTCTCATTACTTTTGGCATAATTCTTTGGAAAAATAAGTATATCAATATTATTGGTGGTTTTTTTTTTCCTGCCCCCTCCATCTCTGTCCTTCTCCCTCTGATCCTTGTTTTCCAGATAACTTTTTCCTTTATTTTCTTTCAGTAATTCTGAGTGTGCACCCATGCAGGTTTCATTTCCACACACTTTGTTGAAGTGATCACAGTGGAATTGAAAATAGCAATAGTAGCATCCCTATCAGGCTTCAGCTACCATGACTTTGAGATTAGTAGGAGTAAGGGGCTTCATCACTTCCCACCATTCCTTCCAGCTGCTTATAGACCCCGCCTGAAACCACTCCCCCCACACTCACTTCAAAAGCATCGCTTTTGTTCAGGCAGCTCACAGGATTGGAGATACACACAGGAAGAGGAAAATGTGATCTACTTTGTTACTGTTTAACATTGTTTCACATATCTATCATGCCGGCAAAAGCTCAGGTCAGCAGGGGAAGAAGCAATTTCCTGAAGGGGTGCCTGTGCTGCCCTGGGAAGGATGGTGCTCCAGCTGTCACCCTTCACATGCGTGCCCTGCAGCAGCAGCTTTCCACCCAGGAAGCACGTTTGTCAATCCCATTAATATCTCTGTTAATATCATGCTTAGGACAAACCACAGGGTTTTACACTTCCCATCTAAACGCCCAACTTAAATTGGGGCATTTAAACACCAAAGGTGCTAATTTCAGTAGGATCTACATGGCTTTCCAGACCTGGCCCTCTGGCTCTGAACCCTTTGCAATGTGTGACTACTCCAGTAACGGCACAAGCAGTGCTTCGCCTGGTGACTGCAATGGAGCTGTCTCCTCCCTCCTCAGAGAGAAAATAGAGAGATTTGCCCACACCTCACTCTTCCACCCTCAGGCATGAGCCCTCCCAGAGAGCCTGCCTGCAGGACCGGGGCTCTCTGGGTGTCCACGCTGGGATCCCAGCCTTTGCCCTCCACGGCCCGGCCGTTTCGCTGGCTGCTTTAACTGGACTCGGTGTGCACAGCCAGACCTGGGAGGCCTCTCACCCAAGCCCAGGAGCCCTTCGGGTGGAAGGCTGAGAGCAGCCCCCCGGCGAAGCCCGGCTCTCAGGGCTCTTCCTCAGGGCAGCAGCCTCCCGGCTCTG
>NW_010099962.1:10906-18887 GCF_000699245.1 Pterocles gutturalis | reverse complement strand
TTATTAATATATTGATTTATTGATATATTGATATATTGATTTTTTTTGCAAACAAGTATTTTTCCCAGAATTTATTTTTACTTTTTTTTTGAATGCTTAAGACTAAATGTATTTGCTTTCTCGAAATATATTTAGATACAACATATTGGGGATTTTAATATAGCTCCCATCATCATGTTGGATCAACTCTTGCTTTTGAGAGTAGCAATGGCAGAGAGTCTCTATCTTGCAAGCCTGGCTACCAGGCTCTGCGGACACAGGACCCGGCGGGTGTTGTCCCTTCAGACTTCCTCAGGAGGAAAGGAAGGTCCCAACTTTAGCAAGCTGGAGAACAGGGCACTTGCCCAGCATGACCCAAGAGTAGTGAAGCAAGGAACCAAACCTGAGGCAAGGCCCCTAACTTCCCAAGTACTTTTTCTCTCTAATATACACTCAGGGAGAAAAACAGATGAGTCCCTAATGTTTGATGGCTATCTCTTGGTTTTGGCACAAACAGTAATGTTAGAAATAGAAAAGAAAGGGTAAAAGGAGATTAACATTTGGCAATGTGTGTTGTTTTATCCAGTTGATGCCATGAGAGCAGTGGAGATCTCTGCACTGTGTGGGGCCATGAGGCACTCAAGAGCAGGGCTACACACTCATGGGAAGTCGAGCTGATCTTGGCAGAGCTCTCTTGGGAACTCGATGGGCCCCATCAGAGCTGCGCGCAATGGATCTCGCTGGGAACTGGAAGAAAACATCTGCCCAGCAGGATAAAGGAGCCTGAGCACCTGGACTCGGCAAGACCCTGCCAGGTTCCTGAAGTGCTGTGAGGTGTTCAATGTCTTCAATGCTGCCTGAGTGTTTGGGATTTGCTATGATCTGCCTGATGAAGCAGATGCATAGCAAAGGGCCAGTATTTCATAGGAAGCATATTATTCCTTCAAAATAAAAATCCAAAATAACTGTAGTTCTTTATATATATATATATTTAGGATTCAGGTTACTTACAGGTCAATAACTTTTATGTTATTCTGTACCTCCTCTTGTCATGCCTGTGTCCCAGTCAGTCCTCTCAGCCTCTGCTTCACTAACCTGTCCAAACCTGGGCAGTTTAGCGTTCATGTAGCCCAGATTTAGACACCTACAAGTCACGCAGAAGATACTAGATGCTTATTTTATTTTGAAATGCGTCACCCTTGTGGTGCCTGTTTGACTGTAGGAGCAGCCAGTGGTTAGCGAGATTCAACTCAGATGTCAAATTTTGTGATGCTCTTTATATTAAGCCAAATAAACCAATCCTTAGCTTCTCTTTTAAGAGCAATCCTTTCCTTATGTCACTTTTGGCTGTTCTCAGGACCTGGTACAGACTGAATTCACTGTTACGGAAGAGGAAGGGAGAGAAGGGTGGAGGAAAGGGAAGGAGAAGTCAGTTAGCCAGAGGGGGCAATGAATGAGGTGTAGGGGTGGCTGTGGTTCAGCTAACCACCCGAAATATTGATGTCTCCTGATCCTTCCAAGTATCCTGCAAACTCGATACAGTGAGACTAGGGAGCTGTTTGTAACATCCATTTGAAGGGGCATTTTTGTCCTCCTGCTTCCAGCCTTCAAATTCAGCGACTAAATCCTCCCTCTCCCCAATCCCCCACTCTTACCAATGCAGATTTTCATTTGCAGCTTTTTCCCAATCTTGCTGATGGTTCTGAAGTCAGCCGTGTAGAAGTAGTGCTCGGCTACTGGTTCCGAAGCAATTTCCCTCAGCTCATCCTCGACTGCGTTGCCGACTCCCACAGCAAACATTTTAAATCCTGCGAGCAATGGGAGCCTGTCAGTTGGACAGCCACGGAGCATCACCTTGCTTACCTTCTGGACCCATGGTCTCCACCCAGCCCTGCAGATGTTAACTGGGAAATTAACCCTTTTACCCTCTACTATTATAGACTTATTTCAACCAGGGTACCGAAATTTTTTTTTGTAGGCAAAGTCTTAGTAGAATTATCCAGACAATGACCACTAACACTGCAAGAGCAATGTTTTAGATGTACAAGAAAGGACATGATCATAACACCTTGACAGGATCATGCATCCAACTAGGAAGGAAGCAGTAATACAGCAAAAGGACACAGCAGAAGTTTCAAAATAGCCTGCAGCCACCATTAATCAACCCATGTAGTGGCAAAGTCCCCGGTGCAATGGAGACCTGTGGTTCAGCAAAATTGTAGCTGAATCTCTTTCTAAAATTGCAATTCATGTAGTCTGTCAAGAGCAACCCATACTGTGAGTTAAGAACGTGTCCAGGTACTTTGCTTCACTGTCAAGAGATTGATTGGCCACCTCTGGCTTAAACCTCTTTCTATTGAACTGAACTGCAGTTTTCCCATTGACTTGAGTGGTGATACTCGCTAACCCCTGTTTCAAAATATTTGTCTCTACTTGGCCATGTCTAGACACTGGTAATTCTCTCCCCTGCTCCTCTTTTTGCCCTGTCTTTCTACCTCTGTATGTATCCAATATATATTTTTTTTCAAAGTTCAACTCAAGGCACATATTTGGAGTCTAGTTATAAGTGTCTTGTTATTTATCCCACTGAAATCACTTACGAGCAGATGTTGGAGATTTCTGTGGAGGGACGAGAGAGGAAGAAGAAACAAGGCATAAAGTTTTATCATCACAGAGCAATAAAATCTGTAGATACCATTTATAAGGGTCTTTTGTTTTATAAGAGCTGAACATCCACATAACATGTAATCTTGCTTTGTAAACATCAGCTTTTCATGAGCTTGTAGCTGATCTTTATTATTATGTGTGAGCCCTTAGTCCCATCTAGTGGTTGAGCTGGAAGTTAAAAGTAAAGGATTTAGCAATTCATGAGCGTATTCATTTGGGCTGTATCCACTTAACACAGAGATGTCAGGAGACTGGGAAGTTGTTCAGCGGGTCAGCAAAGGGGCAGATCTCGAGATACTCATACTTCAGTGTTTAGACATATAAATATATCAATATATAGCTGCTGTGCACTTTGAATATTCCAGTAGAAGCTGAAGAGTTTGTTATTAGTGTGTCTGGGATTTGGACAGTGAGTCCACAGTAACTCCCTTAATCTGTGTTTCTGTTTGTTTCTTTTTTTATTTCTTCTTTTCCTTTTCCAGGTCTTAAGGCTGATACAGCCAAGGCACCCTTGGCCCTACAGCTCCCTTTATTCTCCAAGGGGCTCTCTGATGGTTGTCTTTGCCTCACCGTGGGGGTCACTGGTACTGACCTGACTTTCATTACCAACATCAGACAAATCCCCAGCTTCTCCCTGCGGTTTCCTTCACATTTGTGTGAAGCACGCTAGAGCAGCGTGCATCCCATACCAACTGTGTGAAACTCCAACCTGCCCAGCAGAGAGACCTCCAGCAAACTTGGATCAAAGACACAGGGGGTCTGTGGGAACACAATCCAGCTGCTGCTGGCAAACCAAGATTTGTCTTAACCCCAGCCAAAGTTGCTTCAAGTTCTTTAAGAGTGAGGATAGTCAGGCAACTTCTTGACAAAGTCACTCTCTAGTAACCTGTTTCTATCCTAAGGAAGAGACCTCTCCAGGGAAGGAGTCATGCCTAGGTTGATACTCAATGCAGTACCTAGTCCAAGGGGAAAACAAGCCACTGAGAATTCAGAAGACCTACCTAAGTCTTTGGCTTTCTTAGCAGCATCGGTAATGTAGTCTTGTGACCGTCCATCGGTAAAGACTATGCCCACCTTGGGGACCCCAGGCCTAGCTCCGTTGGCGATGGAAAAGGAGCTGTCAACGAGGTACTTCAGAGCCTGGCCTGTCATCGTTCCTTTCTCCATGTAGGCCATTTTCTTGACTGCTGCCTTGATATCCTTCTTGTTCTTGAACTGCCCCAGTGGGAACTCCTGTCTGACAGAACTGGAGTACTGAACCAGGCCAACCTGGGCCTGTTTGTCTGACACCTCCAGCGAGTCCACAATTTGGTTGATGAATTTCTTCACCAGCTCAAAGTTCTCAGGCCGCACGCTCTTGGAGCCATCGATCAGGAACACGAGATCCAGGGCAGATCCTGACCCACCACTGCAAGCTGTAGCAGAATGTGAGAAGAGGGCAAAAGGAGACAGCAGCTAAGACCCCAATTAATTATATAGGAAAATATGACCTAGTGTCATTTTAGTGCTAAGGAAATAGGTTTAATCTGTCAAAATGCAAGAACAGCTCACACTAATGTTTTCAAAGTAATTATTGTTTATAATTGCATGATTTCCTTTTCTGCCGTGTCTGAACAGAACATACCTACCCTGTCTCAGTCCCATCCCCACCACACCACTGCAGATCACAGCTCAGCTCAGTGCAAATGAAAGTCATTACGTACCGCTGCAGGTCTTCCCGTCGTTGTTCAGCGTGAAGCCCTCTTTACAAGCACACTTGTATGCTCCTGGGGTGCTGATACAGATCTGCTCGCAGTCGTGGTCTCCAGTAGCACACAGGTCTGACACCACTGCAAGCAAAGGTGCAGATTAAAATCAGAGACTGTGCCAAGGCTTCTCCACCCAGAGCCTGCTCCGTCCCTCCACAAAGCATTATATTTGTCCCATATGCTCAGTGATAGCTAAACCTGCTCTGCAGCAAGACAAGGCGACAGAGGTCGTTACTCTTGGATAGTGACTGAGATACAAGAAGAAGGAGAAATTTGCACAGTCTCCTGACTCGAAGGCACAGCCAGGACTAGAAATAGTCTCCATACTGAGGACAAAAACCATCTGTGTGCTGAGCGTATCACAATACACTTCACTCTCCAGAGCTGCTGGTTGACGTGTGGTTTCCAGCCTGCCATCTGGGCTGGCCAGTACCCATTTTTCCAGCTATGTTGTACAATTAGGATTAGTGAGTTCAGCCCCACGTGCAGTTTTCTTTCCTGGATGGGATTCATGTCCAAACATACTTGGAATTCACTTCAGACCTACCCCAGCCTGTGCAGCTTTCAGGTTTGCTCTCTACAAACATTTCTGCCTGCTGATCTTAACCTGGATCTGACTCCTGAGATGCTGAGCAAACAGAAGCTGAATTGCAGCCGTCTGAGCCAGCAGCATTCGGTGACTGACAACGCTGTCACAGCTATAGAAATGATGATGGAAAACAAACTGGAGAGTAAACAGATCTGGTTGAAGCGATTTGTTTACAAATATCAGCGTAATCTCTGCAGAAAAATGAGTTTTTCTTGGTCTCTCATAATTATGGCAGGTGGCACAAGGTCTTTTAAAGTTAAGGGGCTTCTGTTCATTATTTTAAGTCATTTGTGTTCTGCTCCTCATGTATTTTGTGCTTGTTTTGGTCTTTCCAATTCACATGTCTGCATGTTGTGCCAGCACTGGTAGATCTTTCCAGCACATATGTAGCTCCTGTCGTTGGGAATATGACAAACCATGCAGATGGCTGTAACACTGGGCTCTCAGTTTGAGTTCTCTGAAGCCTGCTATGGAGATCTTGTTAGTCTAACCAGTGGCTGCATTGCCAAGGGTCTCCCTTTTCCCATGTGTTTGTGGAGCATTATGGGCAACAGCTTGGCCAGTGCTGCACAGTTCTTCCTGCCGTCAGTACCCACAAACCGTGCTCTGCCATCGCAGGTGGTGCTTGGGTACATCTCCAGGGACGGTTTTGTGCAGCTGCTTGCATAGCACGGTAACAGCCCACTTGGCAGTGAATACGCTGCTCTTCTCCGTTAGCTGCAATAACCCTTAGCACAGCGCTTCCCTTGGATGCATCTCTGAGGGTTTTTACCATGGGGACAACGTTGTCATCTGCATGTTACAAATTTGAAAAGCATGGCACAGAAAGGATTTTTTTTCTCTTTATCTTTTTGAATGACACCAATACCAGAACTTCAAAACACATCGTCAGGCCTCCGTGTCTCTGGCTGACTCCTGACTCCAGGGCAGCCAACATAAACTCCCACAAATATTCATGGCCTGGATGATTCCACCTTCTCAAATTTTGTCTCTGCTTTAGTGAGAAGTATTTGTTCCCCTCTTTCATGAGCTTCTGGCGCAGTGACACCTGATTATAATACATGACTCACTTTATATTCAAAATTTTCCTCCTTCCTACACAGGAGGAAATTTTCCTTGATGAAAAGCTGCTCACCCCCATCCTTTTCAGCCTGAAAGTTGAATCATGAAATTTTACACCTCTTGAAGAAATTGGTCTCGGAGAGTTTTACAGGTCCATCTGTGTGGATGTGTTCGCAATGCCTCGCCGGAGGCACCGCGGTGTATCGCACTCTTTAAAAAGTGTTGCCACACGTCTGTGCTTGGACGGGATGGGCGTGCGAAACCCCCAAGCCCCTCGCTGACACATAAAATGGATATTTATAGACCACCTCCTACAGTCTTGTGGGTACGTTTGAAAGTAATAAAGCTTTCTCACTCCATTCAGCAGTTCATGGAGGAGTGAATATGTGTTTGTAGGATAGTCAGGCTCTTTTTATACGCTGTGCAGAAAGACATTAGATACTGCACCAGCCAGGAGAATTTCCTGCCTCACAAGGCTTGCAAAAAACAACAGCATAGTCAAACAAAGGCAGTTCAGCCTCCAGCAGGGAAGTGAAACCATCCCTTGCTTAACTGGGAATTCAGAAGGCAATACCGGTGGGGGAAGTTACAAGCCAGATTCTCAGAACTGCCCAGATAGGCTTAAACATAAGGACAATGATCATGTTTTCCAGGTTCTTTTTCAATGCCTCAAGTAGTAAATGGGTCATGTTTACAAATTCTTCTGTGCTAATAAACTCTGGAGACTTCTTTAACTAAAACTTGAACAAAACCTGAAACTCTTGAAAGGTAACTTCAAAGAGCATCCACCTTCCATACTGCTGCATGCTCCTGCAGACCCAGAAGGGTCCCTCCTTGGATCAAGGAGGCAGATGGATGGAGGATGGTCACATATACAGCTTCCATGGGAAAATCTCACTGGCAGCCGCTTGCAGCTCTTGGCTAGGAACCCAGGGGTTGTGGCAAGGACTTACCACAGAAAGCTTCTTGAAACTTCTGGGTCAGCTTCTCTATAACGCTGTAGCTCTCCACGTAGTCCACATGGTCATCCAGGGGCTCGCTAGCAATCTGCCGCAGCGTGTGCATGTCCACCCGGCCAACCCCGATGGCAAAGATCTCGATGCCAGCTGCCCTGGCCCTGGCTGACACGTCCTGCACTCCATCCTGGGGACGTCCGTCGGTCACAATGATCGCCACCTGTGCAGAGGAGGGCAGAGACAAGGTATGTGCTTGAATGGGTGTTAATACCACTATTGCTTGTGGAACAGGCTGGGTTTGTAAAGAAGGATTCACATTTCTGAAATTAAACAAGTGCCAACGCTTTGTCCCTCTCTTCCCATCTTCCTGAGATCACACAAGCCGTTCCTTTTATGTGGAGTTTGTTTCTTTCTGCACTGGAAAGGTGAAATTGCCATGGACCTGACCAACTTAATTAAGGAGCAACTGGTGCATCTCACCCCTAAGAAAATGAACGTAAAGGTTCTGTTCTTCATATGCAAACTAATGCTCCAGCCAAAACTATCTTCCTGAACCCCCAGCTGACACTAAGGACAACTCTGATTTGGTATGGAACCTTAAAGAATCTCAGGAAATGGAAACATCGTGAGATGAAGACTTTTTCCCATTTTACAGATGGATAAGCTGAAGCAGAGAGAAGGGAAGAGATCTGCCTGAGGTCACGGTGTGTGTCAGTGCCTGCCACGATTTCTGATTCCCTGCTCCAAAATAAATAGCAGAGGTGAAATCCTGCGCCTACGAACATCAGCATTAAACTGCCAGCTGGTTGAAGTGGGAACTGGATTTCACCCTGGGTTAGATGGAACCCTGAAACAGTGGAAAGCCTACAAGAGTCCTGCTCCTGTTGTTACATTGTCCATATTCCTCTTTATTTTTCTTCTGATAAGTGCCATTCTCACAAAAGCTTCATTTTTGTTCTTTGCCAATTCATCTGCTCCTG
>NW_010099962.1:0-10875 GCF_000699245.1 Pterocles gutturalis | reverse complement strand
TTCCCTACAACTAATTTACTGTGACACCACTGGCAACTCCAAAGCAAATGATTGGATGTAATGCAGTGTGGAGAAATATAATCAGGAGCAGGTGAGCTGCTAAGCAGGAAACACCTCCATATCACAGGGAAATACCCTCAGTAATACAGAAAGAAAAGAAGCATCAAAGAAAAAAGGCAGGAAAGAATCTATCTGGCAGAAACAGGGAGTTTGAATGCGCTATCATCTGGTCATTAAGGCAGTATTTGCTCTTCTCCTCGATGCCGTATACACTCTCCATCTTTCTGAAGATAAAATCAGACCTACCAGCTGTTCAGTTAGGACAGTGTGTTGGTTTTTTTTCATCCTCAGGTGAGAGAAAAGTCATCTCGGTAAGATCAGGAGTGGGGTTCCCTGCCCCGAGGGGCCTTGGCCATGCAGATGAAGTGGCTCCTTCCCCCCCTGCCCACCCCTGAGCTGAGGGATGGCTGAATGCTGCAGTCATCCGCCCCAGAGTGATACTGCAATACTAAAGTAATCTGCTGCCCCGTTCAGAGCTTTCCTTCTATGCAAAATATGGGTGAGCCAGCAAAAATGTAGAGCTTTTCAATCTGGTGCAGGTCAGTAAGTTCAGGTGTTTATCTGCACTTTCTAGGGGTTACAAAATTTAAAATCCCTGGTAGTGTCACAATTCTGTACCTGACTGCTTCCAAGGGGGGAAAAAAAAATTAATTCAAATATTTCTCTTCTGCTTGTGGCCAAAATAATGAAAAGTGTCGCCTGTGGCAGATGCCAGTGTGTGTTGTAAAGGGGAATGAATATGAAAATCAAAGATGGACCAAAAGGAGAGCTCGGGTTGTTTCTGGACCCGCAGCCAAGCCAAGGAGCAGCGCCAGCCGTGCAATCGTGCTTTCTGCCAGGAGAGAGAGCCCTCGCCTCATCCTCTCTGCTTTCTGCATATGTGCAGCAGCTCAGAGATGGGGGCTGCCAATTAGAGCTTATCAAAAGCCAACCTGTCAGGAGACAAGATGTATTATCGAGTCGCTTCTGTGAGCAACACCACCCCATGAACAGGTTTCTGTCGGTAGCTGTGTGTTGTTCTCGCAGTGTTTGTCGCAGGATGGAGGTGTTGCATGTCCTCCTGGCATTTCTCTGGCTAAATAAAGCGATTCTCCAAGTTTAATTAGTTCCTTTGGTTCTTCAGATCAGGGTGGTATCTTCACATAGGTCTGAGCCCCAGATATGACCCAGCAGCATCCACATCTGGATCTGATGGGAATGATCTTCATAATGCATCTGTGAGAAAATCTACTACAGAGCACTCAAAATTCATATTGCTTTCCGAGCTGCTGTTGGAGAAAACAACACTTCTGGGTACAAAGAGTCTGGATGAGGAATTAGGAATTAATCAGCAAATCCACGACTAAAATGAACAGAACAGTGAGTCAGACCAAGCACCAACCAGCCAGGGAAGCCCTCTGTGACCGTGGCCAGGACCAGTAAGAGTGTAAGAAATAGAAAAAGTATAAAGTGATCTTGCTATCATGTGTAGTTATCTTGATAATTAGGAAATTCTGATTTTTTTCTTAGCATTCCCCCTCTAGACCTTTGCCCTCCCTGCCAGCATGAGGCTGTGAGTTCCAACATGAAAAAGAAAAATCCTTTTGCTTTAAACCAGCCTCCAAATTATCTGCAGGCACAGGATCTCTGTAATTCTCTGTGTTATGACCTTGTCTCATTTAAAAAGCTGAGAGTCCTGGTATGTGCCTTGTTTGGCAAAGAGCAAGAGACAGGTTGGAGGAAAGGAGCAACCACGGCATCCTGGAGAGGCTGACACCGCTCTGCAGCGTAGGGCTCGTGCTGGACTCAGCAGGTAGCCATGGGAGAATTAAGAAAGAGTGAATGCTTTTGCTGTCTGAAATAGCTGAACAGGATCCCCAGTTTTGCCCTAAAGGAAGCTCAGAAACTTTTGCTTTTCAAGGTCAAAACTTTTACTCATTTTAACCACCACGTACCGTAGAATCAGAGAATCCCAGAATGGTTTGGGTGGGAAGGGACCTTAAAGCCCACCCAGTGCCACCCCCTGCCATGGGCAGGGACACCTCCCACCAGCCCAGGTTGCCCAAAGCCTCATCCAGCCTGGCCTTGAACCCCTCCAGGGATGGGGCATCCACAGCTTCTCTGGGCACCCTGGGCCACTGCCTCACCCCCTGCACAAGGAAAACATTTCTTCCTCACATCTCATCTCCATCTCCCCTCTTGCAGCTTCAAACTGTTACCCCTCATCCTCTCACTACGTTCACTGATGTCCCTCCCCATCTTTCTTGTAGGCCTCCATGACACAATTTACTCCTGGTTAACTGAGACACCAGAGTACTCACGGGCATCCCCACGTGTCCGTATTTGAGGGTTGCTGTGTGTAGGCAATCCAGCAGCTAATGAAGTAGCTCTGTCTCGTTATGCTGAGTATAGCGGGAATGTTGTAGCAGCACTGACAGGGGAATGGGGCAGAAAGTTGGATAAGCCCTTGATTTTCTCAGCAATTTGACAATCTATTTGTTGTTCCTCCTCAAGAAAAATAAAAGTAATTGGACCCCCCTGTAGTTTTAAACAAAGGTATAACCAGACTCGGAGCTCCCACAGAAACAAATGGTGCTTTTCCCTGTCCTGGGGTGACACTTGCTGCACAGAGCACAGCAAGACCCGATGATCTTGTGATGCTTTGCCCGGTGTCCCACATGGTTGACAATCAGAGCACAGATTTTCACGAGGTCTTGCTGGATTTCTGCTGTGTGAAGGAGCAAGGAGTGTGTCCAGTGTTCCTAGAAGCTTCACCTCCCTAAATTAGTGCGTGACCTATTCATCCTCCCAGGCAGATGATGGGGCCACCCTGAGCAGCAGGAGGGTCACAGAAGGGAAAAGTTTGTTGGACCTCAAGGCAAAAGGTAGAAAAATAACCAGGGAAGCAAGGAATGCAAATGGTTGTAGAGTCTCCCACCTTGGAGGTGTTCATAAGCCATCTGGACATGGTCCTGGGCCACAACCTCCAGAGGTCCCTTCCAACCTCAACCTTTCTGTGATTCTGTCTCTTTGACCAGATCCAAAGTGGAAGAAAAGATGTAAAAGCCTGTAGTGATTTTGGTTTTTTTTAAATGCCAAAGATAAATAATTAAGAAGACTACTAATATTCTTCTGCTTTTTTAGATGTCCAGGAAATAAGGTTTCAGGAGACAAAGCAACTTCAGAGTTCTTTGTACCACTGTCCACAGAAACACTGATGCTTTAGCCATGCTGCTGCAGTAAGCCACTGAATAAATTGCTGGTTTTTGAAGTGTTTGGACATTTAAACTAAAGGTTTGTTCGGTATATTAGCAGGGAATAGCAGCTCTTATGCAAACTGAGATGACAGGAAACTGCAAGGATTGCAAGAGCACGTTGAGTGAGTTGTCTGGGAGCCCAGCTGCAGAGCAGACAAGAGCAGGAAAATAGTGCACTCGGAAAGAGGTTACTTAAATGGTGTGGAAGAGATTAGTTAGATAAAGATAGAGGCATTTGCATAGACAGCTCAGTGAAAATGTCTCTTCAATCTACAGTCATGGTCAATGCTGTGTGTAAGGTGTCAGGCTGTGTTAAGGAAAAAAATAGAGACTAATACTGAAAGTATTATAATAGTATTACATAAATCAGGACTGTGCCCCAGTCTTGACCTAAACATGGTCACCTTGTCTTAAAATAGACATTGGGGAATTAGGTAAAGACAGGAGAAAATAAAGAAATATTGTGAGATGTCTGAGGGTTGTGAATGGATTAGGTAGGGCTCCTAGAGGAAAGTGGATCTAAAAAGATCCAATTCTTTGTCCCATTTGAAAAGTAAACAATGAGAAAACCAGTGAAATCAGTGGGACCTGCCTTCACGCAATAAGACTAGAAGTAAGACCCCTCCTTTGGGATCCTTCATTCATAACCCAGGTACCATTCTAGGTGCAGCGGCTGGCCGTAGGTTTCCTGTTTCTTGTTTTCCTCCATCTCCTGAGTGAGGACAGCTCTGCAGGCTCTGGGGGTGTGACTGGAGCTGTGTTGGGGCTGTGCTCACTGTGGGGTCACTGGTGCCATGGGGGGCACCAGAATTACTCTTCCAATAACGAGCTCCTCATGTGGAAGATGGCAGATGCATGGAACAGTCTTAACTCCCTTTGCTGATCTCTGTCACCCTCCTTTGCTCACAGGACACATGTCGAGAAGAGGAGAATGGCTTCAGCCATGCCCCTGACAGTTTTTCCTATAAATAAATCTTCTGGACGGATGAGGATAGAAGGGATGGAGCCTGGGGAAAAGCTACCCTTGAGTTGTCAGGTCCCAAAGTCGCAAATTAGCGACTGCCTGCGATTTCTGCTGATGTGCAGCCATGCAGCAGCTCCCAGGTTTTGGAAAGAAAACTTTGTGCACTGACTGGCACCTTTCATGCGCCCTTATCCATCTGCAAAAGTTCTCAACAGCTTTGATAGAAGTCTGATCACACGAGACTCATCTCAGAAGCAAATGCTATAATCATACTTCTAGCAAGAGCTGAGCACCTCCAAGGGCAGGAGCAGCGTCCACCCCTCCTCGCATCACTGCTGCATTTACTGTCACACCGTGGGCAGCTGCTGCTGACACTGCAGGAGGCAGGACAAACACATCTGAACCTTGCTCCTGCTTGCAGCTTCTGGGACTTCTGGGCATTGGAACAACAATTCATGGAGCAAGATGAGAAATAAGTTTTTTTGCAAGGGCGTATTGGAAGTAGTGAGAAGTAAATGTCTTTTTTTCGCGTATCAGTACTCAGGAACTGAAATGTTTCTGTGGTCTGGCATTCAAACTGTTGGGATTTTTTTTGTGTTTTCTTTCTTATTAAACAATTTTTGCGCTTCAAAGAGAGTAAAAATTTCTGAAAAGCAGAAATAGATATTATCATCTGGGTTTTTTTGTTTGTTTCAGTTCAGCTGTCTGGTTTTGTGCTAAACAATACCCGACAAAACCAAACATTTCCCATTACTTTTTTTCTTCTGGACAGAAAGACACTGTCTGTGTGTAGCTGCTTAGAGGAGACCTGCAGGTCCCCCTCTGCTCACATTTTTCCACCATAGGGTGAGATGGCATGAGGGCTCTGCTGGAGACCTGTCACCTTCCCACCAGCTCCCCTGGAGCAGTTTGGCTGGAGGAAACATCTCTTTCCAACGCAATATCTGAAACAGCTCTTCAGTGAAGTCATCCATGGAGAAACTGGGCAGAGCCCCGAGCTCTCTGAGACACGAATCCCTTCCAAAGCCTTCTGAGAGCAGTGGGAGCACGGACCGCTGCTGCCTCTCCTGTGACCCTGCAGCAGATTTATTGCTGCTGGGAAAAGCAAAACACACCTTGGCAGCAACGGGGGGTTGCTTGAACCTCTGGAAAACAGATTTGAGCTAAAAGCTGAATCCACACTTCATCTCTTTGAAGTAGTTTAGAATGAATGAGTAAAAAGAGTCCTGCACCTAAAGGATTTAAAAGCTATTTACTTAAAAATCATTATAATAACAATATAATATTAATAATGCCTTGCAATTTTGCAATGATTTCTTTCAGTGAACCTCAAAGAATTTGGCAAACAAACCAGTGTTACTCCTTTTAAATAAAAACCATTGCAATTAGGTCTTGGAGTTCCCCTGGGAGAGCTGGGCTGTTATATTTTGCACCAGGTGACTCCTAAGCTTGAGTAACGATGTGATCATGATGGCTCAAAAAATGAGCTTCTGTCTCTGGAGCTCATTGCCAATGAGACTTGGTGAAAGTTTCTTGCAGTGTAATTTTTCTCCTGTTATCACTCTTAGTTTTCTTCCTATTGTGTCAAACCAGATTTAGGCTAAGGATGCATAGAATTTTCCCTGCTGTGACTCCTGCAATAAAAGACCATATGAGGATGAATTCATTCATATTTGCAAGTTGCTTATAATTCAACATGGTGAGGGGACACACAAGGCATTTAAGTAGATCATCCTTGTAGGTGACAGCCTCGTTTTTAGGGATATCTTGTAAATTCCAGATCAGCAGAGCCTTCAGGTTGCTGATTTTTGGAGCTGTCAGATCTTTACCAGTGCCTATTTTTCACTTTTCACTATTATTTTTGACTTGCCGTCCCTGGGCATCTTTTCCATGTTCTGCTCCACCTTCCCTAGAGCATTACTAGCAGTGAGAGAGATGGAAAGTGATGTTCCAAAAATGTTGTAATCAGGAGAAAAATCCCAGGCTTCCTCTCTCCAACAGCTGGGCTTTTGTCCAGCTGGTGGAAAGCTCTAGCTGCTTGCTAATGCCTTTGCTTGTTTTTCTGGTCCAGTCTCACAGCAGAGAGCCAGGGGAGCTGACATGGGATACAAGGGCCTGGGGAGTGTGTTTTGATTTAATTCATGGTCAAATCCAGAGAGAATGAAAGACGTATCCGAGGAATAATTTTTTAAAGACTGAGGTTCCTGGGCAGGGAATATGGGTCAGGAGCAGCGATGCCCATTGCAACCGTGTGTAGAATTGAGAAGACCTTATACTACAGTGGAGAACATCAGCCAGCCTCTGAAAAACTGGAAGAGCAGTGGGGGACACTGAAACAGCACTGTGCTTTATATCTGCAGCTGAGAGGGACCACTTCAAAGGAAACTTTCAGAAGATTGCCTCGCTTTTTAATATGGGGGATTCTGAATCATGGAATCCCAGGATGGTTTGGGTGGGAAGGGACCTTAAAGCCCACCCAGTGCCACCCCCTGCCATGGGCAGGGACACCTCCCACTAGCCCAGGTTGCCCAAAGCCTCATCCAGCCTGGCCTTGAACCTCTCCAGGGACGGGGAAAGCATCTTTATAACAATACTTCGGGGAAGATAAGCGTTGTTCATGCCTAGCAAACCTGGCTGAGATCATTGTCTCATGGCAGTATGGTGTCACAGGCACGTTGGAAGCTGGGGGCTGTGTCCCAAAGGACAGACACTCCAGGCAGAGACGAGACCTAGTGAAGCTGGATTAAATTTACCGTGACAACTTTTGGCCATCTCTGCCCAAAAGAAAGTTGAGCTTTGTTTTCAAGAAGAATTGGGAGGCTTCCACCTCCCAAAGGTTTGTCACCTTTGACAATTAACCCCCAAACAAAGAAAATCACCTTTCCTCCTTTTCTGATTTTTCCAACCACTCCATGACAGCCATGTGACAGAAGAAGTGTCCAAGAAACAGATAATTTTCTTACCTTATTAACATTGGGAGACCTCACCCTGGCCCCTTCTGTGTCACTAAAAGCCCGGCTAATGGCAAACTGGATGGCCAGGCCAGTCATAGTCCCCGTGGAGAGCGGCTCTATCTTCTGAACTGCCTGCAGGAGCCCCGCTTTGGTCTGGTAGGTCTTGAGGGAGAACTCATTCTTGACGGCACTGGCATAGTTGATCACACCCACGCGGGTGGAGTTGGGGCCCACGTCCAACCCCTCGATCACCCGGGACATGAAGACTTTGACTTTCTCAAACTCGTTTGGGCGCACGCTTCGAGAGCTGTCGATGATGAACACCAAGTCGGTGGGTTTGGTTCTACACAGGGTGCCTGGAAAGGATAAGGAGGGAGGAGAAAAATAAAAGAAAAAGAAGAGAAAAGCATACTAGGAGGGAGAGGATGGTCTTCTTAGAGCAGCAGCTGAGGGTAGAGGACCTGTGAGCTTCAATCCTCTCCCTGCCTGTCTCACGGAGGCCCAGTGGGACCACTTTAACCTAATATTACTAAAGGTTCTTTTCCCTTTCCTAGGAAAGTGTCTGTAAGAAAAGCACAGTTACTGGCTGACAACGTGTACTTCTGAAGACACTAGTGCTGCACTTGCGGGAGCAGGTTACCCACGCGTCACCCCAGGCCATCACTAATGTCTACATGAAATTTAATTCACTCCTGCAGCGTGGAGGGAGGAGGAAAGCTGCAAACTGAAACCTGTGCGTGCACTTCTGCATCAAAGTCAGTCTCAAAAGGAGTTATCGCATTTCGGACATGGATAAGCAATCCACATGGATATTAATTAATGAGATTATGTCTTCGTCATGCACAGCCACAAGCAGGCATGAAACTCAGCAGTTCAGGTTCGGTCGTGAATTAAGACACTCAGATTAGCCAACCAGCATAACATGAACCAGTCTCGTGTTTTTCAGCTAGTGGCACTAATAATGAAATTCTGTAACACAACAAAGAGCAGAGCTGTTTTATTTCTGTGAGCTGGTGAGGGAGAATACAATAGAGAGATATAGAACCACGTAACTGATAGTTAATCTCTACAGTCCCATAGTAAGATGTGAATATCCACTGTAAAATGTAAATGGTATAAACAGGAAGCATTAGCAATTTAAAGAGCTGAATGTTGGTGGTTTTTTTTTTTTCAAATTTCTCATTTGCATGCTGTTATCCACCCTAATTTTCAACTATGGCAAAACATAAAAAGGACTGGGTATTTTTATGATTTTCTGAATGAATTGTCCCATTTTCCCCACCAGATCTATAGCATTCTGTTCTTTTAATTTTTTTTCTCATTTAGCCGTCTCTGTAGGGGTATCAAGTGCTCTGTTAATATCTGATTTCTGCAGAGAGGGACGATAGAGGTTATATCATAAAGGGGATTTCTGCGGACAGATTTTTTTAAATGTGAGCTTTTGGGCCAACAAATCTGTTCCAAATGATGACATAAATATTATAGCTAGTCCTCAGTGTGAAATCTAATGGAGCTTTCAGTCTTTCAGACAGATGAAAATAAATACCCTGTGATATATCTATAAAGAATATAATCAGGTTAGTTTCCTGAGAGACACTAATGCTGAATGTGCTCCTGGCTCCCAGAAAGGTCTCTCTAAAAGATGCTGCGCGTAGAAGGGAAGCGGGCAGTGGTTGCTTTGTCAGATGCTCTAGTTTCCACTAAAATGCAATATAACCTTTTCCTATGTGAATGACTTCCACTTTGCCACCAGAATTCATGGCAGAGGAAGGGAAAACTCAGTTGGCAGTCCATCTGCAGTATTGCAAATCCCTTTACCAGGGGCTGGTTATGCCCATTTTACAGGTGAGAAATGAAGATAGAGAGAAAAGCTCCAAGTCTTGCAGTCAGTTCCTCCAGAAATAAAGCACAGATTCCCCGTTGCCACTGTACCTAATGAATCACCTCAGTTTTTAGTGACAAACCAAGGAAAAAAAGCTATTTTTTTTCCCATAGGAACAGTTGGATTCGATAGAAGTTTTGAAATATATTTTCTTTTTTGCATGGAAGCCCTGTGATTTAGCCCTAAATAATATTTTTTAACCTCTTTTTTTGTGAGAGCGAAGTATATTTCAGGGAAATGAATAGAAAATAAGAGATATCAGATGGGAGCTTGGGGATTTCAGCCTGTCTGGTCACAGCCACTGGGAACATGTCAGGGTCTGCAGGACAGGCCTTGGTTATTTCCAGGAGGTGACAGTTGGGCACACTTGCTCTGAGTGACATCTTGATTCAACATAATTTATTTCAAAGTTAAATTAAACCAGAAATAAAATACTCTGCTATTGTTAAAAATGTCCACACATTCAGTTATTCAGGAATAGCTGAATTTCATACGTTGATTGAACAGAAAATATCTCTTCGGGCATCTTTGCCATATTCATTGAAAAAACAGGAAAGCTGCCTAGTAACTCAGAATTAAAAGGTGTTTATTTTAGAAATAGCGATTGCTCATGGTAGGGCTGAGTTGAATGACTGGTCTGTTTAGTTTCCTGACTTTGGTAGCACTTGGCGGTTCTGCAGCAAAGATAACTCTCCCTTTCCAATTTACTAAGGAGAAAATGGTCAGTATATCAGAAAACTCCCCTCCACAACCAACAGCTAAGACTGCAATCACTCTCGCGCCTATTTAACAACCGTCAATCTGCCCAGGTATATGCATTATGCATCGTCATAAGATCCTTCAAATATTTTTAAAACCCAGCGGTAACTTTTCCCTTGGCCACCTCTCCTGTGGTGAGTTCCCCAGGTTGGCTGGAGCCCCCGGCAGCATCCTGCCCCAGGGAGAGGAGAGACGCTTCCCGCTCCCAGACCCTCCTGCCCGTCCCTTTGTGCTCGGTACTTGCTGACCCCAGCTGCAGAGCAGGAGTTAGAGACCCTGCAACCTCAACAGGGCAGGCAGCTCATCTCCCATCTGGCTGCTCTACACCCCACTTGGAAAGACAAACAGAGCAGGATTTTGCTCAAGAACGGATGAAGGAAAACCCGGGAAAGGCCCATCCTCAGCAACCTGACCCAGACCTTCCTGCGTGGCGAGGTTAACCAGAGCTCGGGGTGTCTGGCCAAGTTCTCCCCAAGCTCCCAGCAAAGCCAGCCCTCTACAGAGCTGCGGAGAGGAGAAGCAGCTTTGGAAGGCAGAGGAGAGCCCTTCTCCTGCCCAGGCCTCCTCCAGCAAAGAGCAGAAAGCCCCGAGGCTTGGGCTGCCCCGATACCACCTTTGCTGTGCCTCTGGACGAGCCTCCTGCTATTTCTCTAAAGTAATGAAACAGGCAGAAGCAAACACATCTCCAGGTTTTGCTGCCTTGGGGAAATACTTGAGAAAGCTCCTTTGCTTCCCTGACCGATGTTGGGTCTTTCTTCGTCCTTCATCTCCTTCCCCATCCCAACGCAGGCTGGTGGTGCGGAGGCAGAGGACCAACACCACGCACCCCGCTGCTGAGCTCCCCACTCACCTCTCGGCTGCGGGGGTGTCCCGCAGACTCTGTAGCTCTGGAGGAGAAGCAGCAAAGAGAGCAGCAAGGTGGAGAAAATCCTGTCCATGGCTGCAGAGGAGCTGGAGGCTGGATGCGGAGTGGCAAGGAAGAGCCTTGGCCCGAAGGTATTAACCTGCCCTTCCTCGGGG
>NW_010099961.1:842-2905 GCF_000699245.1 Pterocles gutturalis | reverse complement strand
AGACACAGGGTGCATCGTTATCTCCCCTTCCCAAGCACCAACAGTCTAAACACTAAGCTGCTTACGCGGGCTAATGGCAATAGATCCATGCTGTGAGGCTTCACCTTCCCCCCCAGCCCTCCCTCCTTCTGGCTTCCCACCTTTCTCCATGTCCTTAAATCAACAGTTTCTCACCCGAACCCTCATCAGATCACACACAGTCTATGCAGCCTGTTCCCAGGGAACTACACGGCGTACAGGGCACAAGAGCCGAGTCCGGTGTCCAACACGGACAAACTCATCCTGCAGCTGGATTCCCAGCCCAGCGCACAGTCCGGTGTATCCCCCCCCCCACCTCCCACCCAAAATACGACAGTGTCCAAGTCCACGCATCCCGGGAGGGCTGGGAGCTACAGGCGGCTACTGCAGGAGTCGCAGAGAGGGCAGGAGGTTGGTGGTCAGTAGCTGCTACAAGGAAGAGCTGAACAGGTTCAACGTGGAGGAAGGAGGGGGAAAAAAAACCCCAAAACCAAACTCAAAAGGAGGCAAAGAGGGGACGCTGGGATTCAAGGGTTGGATATCTACCTTCTAGGCAAGAGCCAGGACAGGAAAGGGAAAATTGGTGTCTGGTTTGTGGGGTGGGTTTTGGTTTTTTTTGGTGTCACTCACGATAGAAAACATATTCGGTGTAAGAGGTCCAGATTCTGTCGTCTGTCTGGTCGTGGGCGAAGGCACAGGTGCCCGTGGAGTTGCAAGCCACCATGTGGAAGCCAGCATCGGCCAGTTTGTCAAAGGCTTGCTCCAGGAAGGTGAATTTGAGGTAGTACCTGGAGGTGTACCTCTCCGGGGGCCTGTCCGGGTCCCTGCTCTCATTCAAGGTATCCCCAAAGACCTCCTTGGCCAACGACGTCTTGCCGCAGACCATGATCCGTGCCACCCTGCGGAACTTGGCATCCGTCTGGCTGTCCCTGCCCAGGGTGTAGGAGCCCCGGTAGCCGATGGTGATGAAACCTGCCCTGCGGACATCAGTGCCGGCAGCACCCACACCGGCGGTGACGGCACCTCCGGGGGCACCAGCCATGGCGCTGGGGAGGGTGGCACCGGCAGAGGGCAGGTTGCGGGTGGCATCGGCATTGGGGGAGAGCTCCTCTGGGTCGCTTTGGCATGGGTCATCTCCCAGCGAGTTCTGCTTGCTGAGCTTGGGGGCCAGCATCTTCACCAGCTCCGGCAGCATGAAGTACTCGGCCTCTCGGCGCAGGCGGCTCCTCTCCGGGAAGTGGTCAGGCAGCACCAGCTGCTGGTCCCTCATGTAATCCAAGATGTAGCGGAAGAGGAAGCCATCCCGGTCCACGAAGAAGCGTCCCTTGCTGTCACGGGCCAGTGAGCGGATGTTCTTTTGGGTGAACATCTCCCAGAGGAGCGAGCCGGGCACGCTGACCAGGGTGGGGTGGCGGGTGATGTAGACTTGTCCGCCGACGTTGAGTTCGATGATCTCAGGGAAAGGGAAGTCCTCGCTGAGTTTGGCACAGCCCGCGTTGTCTGCCAGGGCCATCGTGAGCTACTGCTGCTTCCCCACCTGCAACAGAAAGCAGCAACATGCCAACGCTCCGCCTGCCAGCGAACACAGCTCATCGTTCCACCGATCCCAAGCCACAGCAAGCAGAGCAGGATCAGGCCCCTATCTCTCCCGGAGTGTAGAAGCCAACCCTCTTCCCTAAGCCCTGGCTCTTGGAATGAGCGGAATTAGCTAATACCACCTTCCCATCCACGCCACGAGACGGGAAGCGCATTGCCCATGGTCTGACCACGCCGTCTCCACCTGCATCCCCCCCTACCATCATCTCCCAGGCCCGGGGCTCAGCGCCTTTGCCAAGGAAGGCGCAGTGATGCTGTGCCAATGTGAACAACAGGAAAGCCAGGACTGTCACACCCTGGGTCTGCCCGGCGACCCGCCTGGCCCAGCATCCTGCCGGTCCGGAGGAGCCGAGGAGCGTGCCAAGGGAGGACCACGTTCCAGCATGGGGTCTCCTGCCAAGCTGGGGGGAGCTTATGGTCCCACAAAAGGGTCTGCTAGAAAAGCAATG
>NW_010099961.1:0-793 GCF_000699245.1 Pterocles gutturalis | reverse complement strand
TCCATCCTTGCTCCTGGAAATTACTCGATAGAGCCTGGAGGCCAAGCTGGGAGCAGGTGAGTGATGGCAGAAACTCTCCAGGCGTCTGGGACCAAGACACATACTGGGCTATTGGTCCAGCCTCAGGCCAGGTGCCATACATGTACACATTTTTCCAAAGGCAAGCTGATTCTTAGGCATTTTAATGCTGGAAATCAGTGCTTACATAAACCTGGCTCAGTAGATGGACTCTGGATCCAGCCTGGCCAAGCCCCGCTCCATGCAGGGATTTAAGAGTCCATGGAGAAAAGGGGTTTTTCCCTGTGCTGTCCCTCGCTGCCTGGCAGGGCTGGCGTTGAGCTCTGCCCGCTCGCATGGGTGATGGTCGAGCTGCTCTGGGACTTGGCTTTGGGGTTGGCAGGAGCTGCCTGCACCCCCCCGGGGGGCTGGAACCAAAGCCAAGGAACAACCCTAAGTCTCGCCCCATCCTTGCGTCCTGCCATACAGCTTCACGGGAGCAGGGCAAAAAGATCCAAATGCAAATTTTGGAGAAAATAAATGGCAGAGATAAAATCCGTGGGCACTTTTGGGCTGAGGGGAGAGCTGACCCTGCATTTCACAGCCACACACGTCCTCCCAGCTCACAGGGATGTTCAGGGAGAACCAGTTTTGAGCAAGGAGTGATTGGCAAAGCCTCTGCAAAGATGGGAAAGATGCTCAGCGCAGTCCCCCAGCCTGCCAGCCCCCCAGATCCCCTCCCGCAGCGGCTTTTCGTCCCCTTTCTCTGGTGACACCCCCACGCTGCCCTCCCCCT
>NW_010099960.1:66765-136408 GCF_000699245.1 Pterocles gutturalis | reverse complement strand
CGCCCCCGCCGCCTTTAGATTAAACAAGGACGGAAATAATGAAATTAAGATTGCTCATGCAACCTTAATTTGATCCCCTTGCACATGTGTCTTATGATACCGCCTCTCATTACTCGATCATGGTCTTTCTCCTACAGAACCCCTTCCCACCATGCGTGGGGTGAATGGCTTTCACTCGGCGCTGAGCTGTTCAATAGCTTCACCCCCTCTATACAGCATATGTCCCCAGTATGTCCTGGTGGTTTATTTAGGGCTATTCGTGCCCGCGGGCACTGTCTGAAGTAGAAATACACTTCATTCCCTCTTGTGGCTGCGTTGCCACTTGGGGTAGTATTGCCAGTTCATGGTTTCACTTCGTGGAGAGGGCTGGGGGGGCTTCCTGAAGATCCTGCTCGTGAGACTCTTCATTTCTAAGCAACAGCAAGTTCTATCCACTGTGGTTTGGGAGAAGAATAGGAAATAATGACCCATGTGCAACTCACCAGGTCAGAAATTAAAAACCAATCACCTTCTTCCTTTTTAGGCTTAAAAAATGCATCCTGATTTAGGGGGCCTGACTCATAATCTCTGCACACTTGCAGCTGGAAATTTTGCTCAGGAGACTGCATTCAGATGTTTTTGCCGCTTACTGAAAGGCTTGGGTGAATGCCTGAATCTTACATACACTTACTGGCTTCATTTTGTTGCTGGCATCCAGCAGCAAAGGGCATCTGCTGAAATATGGACATTAATCTTGCTGGTGTGGACAAGAGTACTAAGCCAGAAATTGACAATAAATAACCAATCCCGTTGCATTCCTTGATAAAAAATATCCACACACTGGCTGAAAGAGCAGACCTTCTTAAGTGGTTTGGAGAGGAGACTCTTGGTTTTAGTCACAGAGGTCTACAGCATCAGTGCACAGATCCTTCACAATCTTACACAGAACCTGGTGCAAAGACAAAGTTAGGAACAACGCCCCATCTTTGAAACTGAGAAAAGTAATACAATACAAAAAAAAAATTCTCCTTTGGGTTTAAGCCGCAAAAAAAGAGACAGCAAAAGGTAAATCTTTAGGACTGCAGTTCACTGTAAACAGAAATCTACAACTTTCACCAACGTCATAACTGTAATTGCACAGTTAGACTACCGCTTCTTAATTCTCATGAATGTTGCTTTGAAACACTTAGAAAGTATTGGGGGCTTATTTATCATATGCTGCTGCCATGGATGTTTTACATTGGTTTATATCCTTTCGAACACTTCCATGTCTACTGCCTTGTTTGTAATGACCACACTGCAGATCTGTTCAGTACACGAGAAGCAGGTAAGCACTTACACGCCACATTTGAGAAAAACGGATGCTTTGATGAGAAGACAGACAACACCTGTAAGGTGAATCAATAAATCTTTATTTTTTCGGGTTGCAAAGAATGCCTTTGATCCCTAGGAAGACATTTAAAAAAAAAAGAAAAAAGAAAAGATGTAAAAGCAGACCAATGAATGGAGTAAAATTGCAGTGGGAAGATTCTACTGCTGAGAGAGTTCTTGCTGTATTTCTAAGCATCAACAGATAAAAAATTATCTTGTGAGAAAGAAGAAATAGAAATCTTTGTTGCTGGAACATATATTTAAATGTATAAATTAGCTGTAAAATTAGTTACTTTCACATATATGAACAATCACACCTATGTTATGCTATCAATTAAAATGCCGAAAATCAAACCAGGACAACAGGCAAGAAAATAAATACTATTTACTTTGTGCTATACTTTGATACAGTGCAACCATTTCCCTATTTTTAATTCTCCTGTTACTCATCTACTTTAACACAAGCAGTATGATTTTGCATGCACAGCATAAAGCATTTAAAACATATATATACATCCTTAACTTATTACATTCCCATTCCCACAAAAAACCCCAAGGAATACAAAACACAAACCCCACATTAAAGGAATATTATGGTTGGAAAGCCAAGTGTCAACACTTTAGGATAATCCAAAGGTAAGATTTTTCAGACAAACTTGTTTTGACTTGTAGAGGGTATGACTTACAATTTGGCCTTTAATTGTGTGCTGATGTTATTTTACTCAGAGGACCACTGCCTTGTGCAGTGAGTGCATGGGACAGACACTGTTCTCTGTATGTGCAGCTTTCCAGTTTATTTTTAATCTCTTTGTTCAACATATGTCCTCAGGCTTTGTTTAAAGCTGTTTAAATCCTGCTTGTAATGTGGGATTAGTAACGTCATGGCGGGCTTTTCTACAGCATCCATTGTTACAGTACCTTGAGCATATGATGAATGGTTATGAATTGCTTTCATGAAATGTAGCTAATACCACCATTTTATTGATTGGGAACTGAGACACAGAGAGATTAAGGTTAAATGCATCTATTAATTTTGGTTGCCAGCCTTGAGATGACTGGGGTTTGCCTTGGTGAAATAGTGTTGTGCAGCACTTTTTGTGTTCGAAGCATCGCTCCCTTTGACTTCAGTAGCAGCTCTGAATGCTAACTGCATCTGCATATCAGACCCCAGGCTCTCAAACCGAACACCAGCATGAAAAGAGCACTCAGTGGCCACCTGTAGTTCAAGTAATCTGCCTGACATCCTACAGGAGTGCTGTGGTGCTGGCAGATATAGAATCAATCATTTTCAGAGCAGTATTCACTGCAGCAGTTTTCATTCTCTGCCTGCCCTGACCTTGTCCCACTCTTCATTTGCCTCCTCTCCTAGATCTCATCTCGGCTCCAGGATCTTTGTCCAAATCTGTTTCCTTCCATGACTTCATCCAGTCTAGGTCCAGGTTTTGCTCAGACTGAATCCCCCTCCCGGCTGCAATGGTTCCAGCAAGAAGGACATTGCGAGCACAGAGGCGCTTCCCCAGGGCTGGAGGAGGGTGCCCCATACAATCAAAGGAAGGGAGAACAGAGCTGCTGGAAATTTCCAAGTGGAAAGTCCCCATTGGTGCTGTGCTAGAGAGATTCCAAGCTGAGCTCCAAATGCATGGGTTCAGGACCAAGTTCAATGAATGAGATAAAGAGCACATGAAGGTTGTGTGTCTGGCATTTCTCAACAGAGATGCTCGTTTGGCCACATCAGCATGGGTTATCCCCTGGTTAGTCGGTTCTGCTGCTCAGCCAGCCTGGACGTAACATCTTGCCAACTGACCTGTATGCTCGTGATTCAGATCCTACTTTGCTATATCTTGTTTGAGAATGTCTGCACCAGGCAGCTGGGGTGGTACTGCTCTCTGTTACTGAGCACACATAGTCTGAGGTTAGAGAGAGGTCTCTAGTCTTCCATGGAAATATCAAAAAAACACACACCTAAAAACCAGACACCAATGCTCCAAGGAACAGCTGCACTATGATTTCCCATTTTTGCAGTGGTAGGATTTTGTTTCTAATATAGGCAAAACATCTTTCCCTTATTCTTAGAAACATCTGTACATTTTTTTGTTGAAATTTTCTAAATAAATTCTCATTAAGCAAAATTCCTCAGCTGGGATATTTCAGAATAGGCAGTTTGCAAAGGTATAAATAACTAGAAAGGGATTAGATGTAGCCTGGGCCCTAATTTTCATAGGACAGTAAGGATAGAGGAAACTTAGATGCGAAGCTTCACCGAATAAAGATTCCCTGCTATAACAGAATAATGTAATGTCATGTCATCTGAGGAGCACTTGTGAAAGATCCCAGCTTTAGATTCCTCCAGCACTCTCTGCAATTCATAAAGGGTTCATAATGGAGTAATTGGTGGCAACTCTGCAGGCTTTATTTTGCTTTACTGAGCAACAGTTGCTAATTTGATGGTGATCAAATGAGGGTGTACATACCCTTTCATTTCATGCATAGAGAACGCTTGCAAGTTTCATCTGTCTTGACTGAACTGGAATTGCAGCCCTGTGCTGGCTGCTTGTATTCATTTCTGTCCTTTGTGAAAGGTTCAGGAATATATATATATATCTCACTGGGAAAAATATGACAGTAAATATCTGAAGACAGGAAAATGAGCTTGTGTGCCAGATGGATACAACTTAGTGACACTCTGATGAAGCAGGTTCACTTCAGGAGAGGTATTTGTAATTTGTAATTGAAATGTACTTGGAAGTACATGAGCATGTTCTGTTGACATCACTTGGAGTGTGATGGATTTATCAAAAGGAATTTACATTAATCTTTTGGTATTGCTGGCTGTCTCCACCAAAGTGCTACTCACAGGGCTATCCTAACTCCTGATACCACTGTTTTCATTTGTTTGCTTAATTTTCTCAGAAAATGGGTAAGAGAATTCAACCAGGATGCTCTCTTTTTTAATCAGCACGTGTATCATTCGGAAGAGGCAACTGAAGCTAGAGGTACAAGAGGATGTTGTATAATCTTCATGATCAATCCTTTCCTCTCATAAATGTCCACTCAGAAACCCCCAACTGAGTTCCCTTTGACTTTGTGTCTTCTTTATATAGATTTTCCCATACCAGTCGAATTCCTGCATTTGTCTGCAGAAAATACTGATAGAAAGGCAGAAGTTCCAATGTGTAAACATGAGGTTTCACACAGCAGACCCATTAAAAGCGACATTTGTTTAGACAGTTAACAGAGTAACACCATATGATCGACTGGACAGATTTAGACATGTGAAGATGGAGACAGTCACTTGGGGAAAATACAGAACTGGTGCTAATTAGGCACTAATTAAAGTAGATAGTTAGACACTTATGTGTAAATCCAGGAAATGCTAAAACATGTTAGAAACATGCAGCTACCTCCAAAATAGCTGGTGTGTGCATGCAGCCCTATGCAGAGCTATGCTGTTGTAATACCAGGGAGCAGCAGAGCTGGGTTAGCACAGGGCTCTCAGCAGGATTAGCCAGGGTGGGCAGAGAGCCATCCTGGCACTGCTTTACCTCAGCCAGTCCCACCGACATTTTGCAGCTCCCCATAGTGCACCACATTCTGTAGCATATGGAAAAACTTTCGGCAGGAGTGAGATAATGCACTGAGAGGTGCATTGGTATTGGGAACACTATGGGGGATGAAACAGCCAACTAGTCCAGTCCGTAAGAAACCTCAATCCACATCTCTAAAACTACTCCTATTCTAACTCCTAATATTCTACTGATAGGAATGCCACCACTGCTGTTTTATAAAATAAGGCAGACCTCCAAATGAGGTCTCTCCTTCGCACAGGTGAGGGCTCCAGGCAGTGGGAGGAGACTCTCCAACTTGTTTGGTTTTGGGGTTTAGGGAAGGGAGGCAGAAAGGAGAAGGAAGGTGAAAAGCCAGAGTGAAAATAAGTTAAAAAAAGAAGTGGGAAGCAGGTTCGTATGAGGGACTGGAAAAGAGTGGTGCATCAGAGGTGAAGACAGAGAAGATCCTACACCTAGCACGGCATGCAAAGTGGAGAGGTGATTTGTACTTACAGAGGAGAAGAAGGAAATTCCTTCCTAGTGGGGTGGGGAAAACATCACCTGATGTGGTGCATTTAATGCTGAGCAGTCTCAGACTCCAGGTGGGATTTGCAAAAGCAGCTGTCTGAACAACTGGGGGTACAAATCCCTCACGAAATTTAGCCCTGTGTTTTTTCAGCTCGTCTCATATATGAAAAAATTCACAAGCTGAAGTTACTTTACTGAGTTATTCATAGACAGATTGCATGTAATCGAAGTATTTCAGAAAAACTGTTTGTTCACATATTGAAAAGCCAGCAAATGTCAAGCTCTTTAGCATGGATCTTTCACTTGGTAAAGTGGTGTGCGCCAAAAATAGAGGTATGAGTTGGCTGCTTTTGAACAAGTTGCCACAGGGATGTCATTACATATGTTGGGTCAAATTTTGGAAAAACCAACGTACAAAAAAGGGACTGACCCACAAGATAAAGTTTACTGTAAAGTCTGTAAATCAGGTCACTTCATCTTCTAACCTCCCACATGGCCCCACAGTGCATGGGCTGCATGAAACTGCCTCTGCTCTTCCTTCAGCTACCAATGCCCTGCCGCTTCCAACCCCAAAACAAGTACACCATGTTTCAGATGATACAAACTTTACTCAAGAGCTACAGCAGAGGGAACGTCCTTCAGAACTGTTTGCCTTTGCTCTATGGGTAACTTGGTCTTTTAGGCACTCAGTTTTATCAGCAAACTTTTAACTGTGGAGCGGTGATACATTGCTGAGAACTGAAATGGAAAGTCAACATTTAAAAACCTCAAGTCAACTGAGTAATATGCAAATTGCCAGAGCAATGTCTGATGTTTCTCCCCTCACATGAGGCACTGGAAAAGAGTAGTGCACCAAAGTTGAAGACACTGCCCTGTATACAAGTATACACACACACAAGTGTATGAGGTAGCTATAGGTGTAAAATGCTGACTTACACTAGTTCAGGCAGCTTATTGCAACAGATCAGGGAGTTCTTTTTCTAACTTAGTTTCGACTCATTTCCCAGGCAGTTACATATATAACCTTGGCTTCCTATCATCGCCTTGACACATGCACATATAAACCTGAAAATTTTCAAGTTGTATGTAGAGTTTCATTTTGATTCTATACAGTCAGACTGGGAGTTCTATTCGGTGTCAGCTTGCAGAATAACTGTGGGAAATATGGAACCTTATAATTTTTTAATTCAGTAAGAATATATCTAATTTAAATAATTCATTCTTGTTACTCTTGCAGTTTCATGTTTCTGTTAAAATGTGAAATATGCAAAGCAGCAAGTAGATCTGCATATCATAAACTATTTCCCCCCACTTTTAAATTAGATTCTTTGGCAACAGTATTTCTGGAATGCAGTAAGCATTTCTTTTAAACCTATACAAAATACATCTGGAAGATAATGCCTATGAAAATGCCCATTGAAAAAGTAAAATATATAAACCAATTATTTAGGACCTCTAAAGCAGAGCAATAAAATCTATAAAATAAATATAAAAAGATGCAATGCAATTAACATAGTCATGAATGTTTACACAAAAATAGCAGCCAAGCATTTGCAAGAGGAGAAAGAATGTCATTCATTTATAATGAATTAAGGCAAATAAATCAAAGGCTCCTGGCTCAATTTATTGAGTTTTGCTCAACATCAAGGCTTCCTCTGAACCAGTTTGATTTTTCTACAGTCTTTGTCCAGAGCCACGTGACTGGAGCAAAACTATGAATTGCTTTAAGCACTCCCAGATGCTGGGGTTGTCACTCTTAGATCATATTATTTCCAGTTCTTGTGGAAAAAGAAAGCATACATTCGCATTATACTTGGCCTTCAACTGGGTAATCTCCTGATTGAGGGACTTGAGCTTAAAAACCAGAGCAACAATTATGATCAACTGGTCTGATTTCTGTTGCTTGATGAAATAAGAATTGACTCTGTTGTTGCTGAGGATAATATTTTGTCTCCAGTATATTTTACTTCCCTGCTGCTTGCTGCAGCGCCCTTAGCTGTTTCAGTGGGACTGTGTGCGTGCTGCTGATTGAGCTAAGCCAGACTTTCACATCATACCTTGTAAAGGCAGCTCCTATTGCCCTTATGGGAGGCTCTTTCAAAAGATGTCACCTTTTTTTCCCTTTCTCTTTATCTCAAGTTAAGGCAAGCAGGCTTAACCATATGTAATTTGGGTTTAAGAGAACAGTACACCGTGTCTTTTGAAGATCTGCTTAAAGCGTTGTTGCCTTTCCATATTCAAACAGCATAAAGCAAAACAGTTGTATGTTTGTAACTTTATGAAAAATGTTTGTTAATTTACTGTAAAAGAAAGATCCTATTGCCTTCTCCCCAGTCTTGCCTTTTCATTTCACAACCACATCTATCCATGGACAGAAGACTGCTGCAAGGACTGTGTATGACAGTCCTTACACCCTCAAATTAATTCCAAACCTCTTGCATTTGTAAAGTCTTATGTTGGCCAAAGGATGGGAGATGACAGATGTGCATCTGGGTAGGAAATCTCACCCTGGATTGCGTAATGGCAACCCCCAAATACGTATGGAGTTCATGTGGTGTGTAAATCCCTCTTTCTTTTAGGACAGAAAGCAAGAGAAGGGTGGCAGGACAAGGCTATTGCTTCAAAATCTGCACATTGCACCAGCTGCATCTCCACTCTTCTGGATCTCAGCTTGGGTTCCTTGTGCCAAACACAGCGTGATGAAGAATTATTCCTCCTGCAATCATCTGCTTTTGATCCTAGGTCAGGAAAATACTACAGCGCTGTGCTGCAAATGTGTGAAATGCAAGAGCTGTGGAAGAAATTATGATACAGGGTCAAAAGTGTGATTCTCCCACTGAATTCAGAGATTTGATTGGCTTTTTCGTCTCTGCGAGAGATGAATTTCCCCCCAAGAGGATATTTTAACAATTGCTTTAATTATTATTCACTGGAGTGTTACACCATCAGCATCCATACAGTTATGAATCATAGTGGTAAGAGGATAACCTGCACCCTTTATCCTCATTCAAGCTCCCTTTCCAAATTACATTCTTGTACCTCTAACTCTTCTCAAGATGGAAAGCTAAAATTTTCCCGCTCTTCGCTACTGCATGTATTGCTCACACAAGTGGCCAAGATGCCTCTATCTTCACAAATGCAGTATTTTTGTTCAAGCCAGGGGAGGTAGGTGCAAAACTGAAGAACTAATGTTTTGAAAATTCTTCTCCTTTTAACTAGAAACATAAATATTAGATGGAAATAAATCATTATTAGACCAAGCCCTCAGCCAAAACCAAAAGAGAGTTTGTTGTAGTTATGAGATATAATTTTAGAAAAATAAGGATGTCAAAACTATTTTTTTTTTAAATCCCTGATGCTTTAAATTGAAGCTTCAGAAATGAGGAAGTGGCTTCATTTTTAGCCTTTAGACTTACCCCAGACATGATCCCCCACAAGGACAAGTGACTTTGTATATGTGTACAATGGACTAACTGTTAGATTAATGGGGGTCTGCAGGAGGTTTCTGGGGCCCCTTCATTAAACTAATGACAAACATTAATCTCTTATTACAGAGGATACATTCTCTCCTATATCCCTTTTGCAATTCAATGTATTTTATATTTTTAAAAGGCTTTTCACTTGTGTTCTCTGAATTCTTAAAGGAATGTAAGATGAGTAAAAGACTTTTATTAGCTATTAATTACCAATAAAATTTTCTAATACTATAGGCAGCTGAGGTTCTTGTAACTGAAACTCTTCTTATATTATCATAGAATCGTTTAAGCTGGAAAGGACCTTTAAGATCATCAAATCCAACCGTTAACATAGCAATGCCAAGTCCACCTTACAGCTGAGACATTTCCACTTTTCTGAGTTTGTGGACAGCGAAGTCTAAATCCATTTTCCACATGGTTTGGATGCACAGGAACTACAAACCCAGCTATTTCCCATAGTGTTGAAACAGCAAGTTTTGTTATTTATATATCACTTTTTATATATCTAAAAGCAAGAATACTGAGGATTCAGTGCATGAGTTTAGTGTGCCACCTACAGCATGAGTCAACTAAATAAGAGACCTGGTCTTGTGGTCTTTATGATCTTTAAAGGTCCTTTTTAGAATATTTCCAGCTTACAGTCTCCCTCTCTCCTGTATCTTTCACCTTCTGAAGCCCAGTTTTGTTGTGCTGTGTACTGAAAGTCAGGACTCCTGTTGCCCTCAGTTTGTAAGGAGGCAACATGCCTTCTTCTCCTAATAGCCATGTCTGTCTCCTGACAATATACAGAAAGTCAAAATCTAGGGTGGCAATGCCAATTAATCTTCTCAAGTAAATTTCTTTCCAGCCTCTGCAAAAATGGGCAACCAAATGCCCACATGGTATGAACCTCCAGGTCTTTGTTTTATTTACAAATATTTGAAACCATATCCCCTTCCTAAAAGTCTATAGAAAAGTGAACTCTGCCTTACCAGCTTTATAGGCTGCTTTCCCAAGTCTTTCCCTTTCCTTGGGGAACCCATTTGCTGTTGGGGTAGAGCCACAACTCACCTGAAGGCAGTCCCACATATCTGCTATATCTCAACCAGACAGGGGTTCCTTCCACTAGGTTTTGTTTGATAAATGAAAGGTAGCAAAATGAAAATTCAAATCGTTGCACCACACTACCTGCAACCCCCCAGGATGCCTCTACTTCTCATCCCCTGGTTCTGCTTTAAAGGTCTTTTCCATCCAATAGATGAAATAGGTTTGCTAGAGTAAACCTATAACTAACCAGCAAAAACTAGGAGAGGGTGATGGTAGTCATTTTACTGGAGATTTACGGCTGGGAAAACTCTGAGAAGCGAACAAATCAATGTAATTTCTGAAGAGTTTGGATATCATTGCTTAATGGCGAGACTTTCTAAATGGGAAATGATGAAGGCACGAGTACCCCACGTGCTGTTTTTCTGCATAGCTCAAGACTTGGGAAGATCCCAAAGAAGTTTGGCAGAAAGACTGTGAAACATTTTATAACATTTACATCATTGTCTTATGTTTTTCAAGGGAAATTACTCATAGTGTGATTTCTACTGTGAGTAGAAGTCTACTCCCTCCTGTGCCACTGCATGCTAACTCGCAGAGAGGCAAGGATTTGCTGATGGTAGCAAGGTGAGAATTCCCAACGTTTGTCCAGTGCGCCTAACTTAAAGTCTAACTGTCCTTTGCTAAGTGAATACGAAAACATGTCAGTGCTTTGGGGATGACCGTGGTGAGAAGCTGAGATGGGATGCTGAACATGCTGTGTGCAACTCAGTCCTTTGCTTCAGAGAGGCTGCCAGACGTTTGCACTTCGAGCATGCCTTGTAGCATCGTGTCTGAAAGGAATAATCACATACCTGCTTTGGCAGTGCCTCCAGCTAGAAGGAATTGTTAAAGAAGTGCTTCAAAGAAATGTTTTTGAGAAAGTTCAGATGCAAAACAATCAGAAGTCTTGAAGTGTGCAGAACACATTTGTAACAACAACAAAATGGGACAAGCTGTATTCTTGCAAGCAGATATAGTTCTAGTTGAATGAAAGAGAACTATAGGAAGGAGATGCTAAACAGGAAAAGAATGCCTGAAAAAATACAGTAGGGAAATTTCCAAAAAATTTCTATTGCCACTATTTTCCAATAGTCTACATGTTGGTAAATGTGAAATACACATGATGTCACTTTATCTTTTAAGGAAGACATTGCCTATCAAATAAGCCTAAACTGCCACTGCAGAGATCTGTTTTGAGCTGTGACTGCTGTGTGATTCAACATGTTCCTTTTGCACTTAAAAATAGTAGTACTAGACTTGTCAGGAATGAAGGGCTGGATCTTGAAAGCAAGTGGTACATAGAGAGGTAAGGTAAAACCTATAGGAATTCTGCTCTGTTTTCTTTATGTTATGCTCTAGAAAGTGAGAAGAAACTGCTGTCATTGAAACTGTCAAGTCCTGTTGGGATTCGGCTGGCTGGGAAATAAAGAAAGCAAATAACCGAGAATAGGAGAGTGCTTTAAGAAACTGCAAATGGATCATGTTCAGAATATGTGCAATTTCTGCAAAAGCCAGGCACAGACAACCTGACATTGTCCTCAAACGTGGGTCCTCTTGGCTGGCAGGGTGGTAAATGCGCTGCAAAGGCAGCTGTAGAGTATGTTCTGATTAGAAAAAGGCCCACATATGGAGACCACCTTGCTGTACCTTAGTGCTGCTTTTTAATTTTCAGTTGAAACCACTCTTTAAAATAACTTGAACTTTGTATTTGTTATTATGTGGACTTTTCAAGCATGTAATTACTACGTTCTGTTATTACAGTGGTAGAATCTGCAGCAGTCCCTCATGCTGACATTTTAATCACTAGTACTTACCATTGCAAATCTTCTCACAGGCAGAACTGATTTGTAAAATCAAATCTTACATCAGTTACAGGGTTTGACATCTTACATAATTAACGGATATCCTATACACCATAGGTCATTGATTTTTCCATGGGAAAAAAAAAAAAAGAAGCTAGGCTCAAACTTGCATGTATTATTTTCTTCCAATGGATCATTCTGCCTGCTATAAATATTCCTTTTTTTTATCCATTGTCATTTCCACAAGAGAAATTTTATTAGATAAATGTGTCATGGTCTTGCGGTCCGTTTGTCAAGATATTTCTCTTTTTAGAAGTACAGTTATTGCTTCTGAGTGGCATTGAAGTAGCTAGCCCCCAAAACCTGTGTCTGACAAAAGCGTGCTTTATATCTTCTAATTTCAGCCTTTCTGTAAAAATCAATATTGTCTTTCCTTAAGAATTATAACTGTCTCACTGAATAACTTACCTTGCATAACAAGTTTTTCTTACTTCTTACTGGTATTAATAAGAGAGGCAAAAAGGGAAGAGAAAAGGACAATAGTGTCTTATGTCATCTATTCACTGCATAATATTAATGTAGCTGAATGACTGGATGGATTTTTCTAACTCAAGTTGCAGAGTTAGTGTTTTGGAAGCAGAGCAGTTTTATACACGACAAACATATAAATACTATGCATTGCATTTTAATTCCCTCTACACTACAAAAAGGTAGCTTGTTTATTCCTTTTAGTTTACCAATTCTCCCTTTCAGATAATGCATAGTTAGTTGAATAAAATCTAGCTGATTAAAGATATATCAGCTTCCAGGAGTACAATTCCTTGCGTGTTTTGATGTTACGGATCTACCTCTCATGTAGGTATATAACACTGGAAGAACGAATAAATTAATGGATGATAAGCAAAACTTGTCTTGTACTTCAGTCAGGGATGCAGATTAAACTGTAATACTTAGCTTTGACACATTGCCTTTCCTGTGGGGGTTAGAAGTTATTTAGAAACACCTAGGTTCTTGCTTACAGAACAGGCAGGCTGCTCTTGCCAGGGTTTCAGATGCCCATTTCCTTAATCCAAAGCTGGGTGCAGAACTTCTTCCTCAGTGGGCAGCCAGGTGCTGTGGGCACTGCAGACTCTGCCTCAAGCCAGGTCCTCCCCTATTCCTTCCTCTCCCTCCCGTCCACTCCTTCGGAGCAGCCTTGCTGTCCTCTCCAGCTCCGTGGGCACTGTCATTCTCTTCTCCTTCCACACCTTATTTCTGGGCAGTACGAGCTATGAACACAAACGCAGTTATCATCGGTTTGCTGTCTTGCAGATTCACTTCAGATCCATCTCCTGTCCAAGCTAATGTTGCAGCTCACCTCCCTTTCCCTTCGTGGATCTTCAGCGGTTAATATAGTAGAAAAAGAACTCAGTCTTCCTCTACATATTCTTTTTCTATTTTGTTCTTCATGCATTTGGCCACACTGCCAATCTCTCAGCCCTGACATCTGGTTGTTACTTCTGAGTTCAACAAACCAGGCTATATCTAAACATTACCAGTGCACTGTAACCTACTCTGCCTACCCATTCATTCAGCTTGAACTGCTCTAGGCACTTATTTTGCACCTCCGTTTTGGTAATATTTATTTCTCTGGTACAGACATGCCCAATGAGACTTGCTCAAAAGCAGCTAAGAGTTATTTAAGTGTAAATACAATTTCACACACATAATTCAGTACTTGTGGGGGAAAAGTATGTCACAGTATGCAGAGTTCGTGGGTGTAGTTTAAATTAGATTGTAATAAATATCCATTTTCTTGCCAGAGAAGTTGACTGAAACATAGAGATGGTAACTTCCTCAGAGCTCTCAGGTGCCAGATAGACAAGCAAAGAGGTTTTGTTTCCACGAATGATTTCTACCAGACTGTGCAGCACACAGAGAAATGGTACCTGGGGCTCAGCCCCCTCCCGCCCATCAGTGAGTGTCCTACCCAGGGACCTACGGGGCAGGGACAGGCAGTCTCACACTGGCCCTCTTTAAAGGAGCTCCACTTTGCATAAAGACTTGAAGATCCCTGGGCCCAGGAGCAGACACCAGCAGCCTCTGAAGGAGGGAGCTTGGCAGAAAAGTGGCAGGTCCAAGTTTAAATTGTTTGAGGCAAGAGGAAGACCCAACACTCATCTACACCTTGCACAGGAGAGCCATGCTCGCCTGTAAATCAAGCGCTGCAGTGTTAGACCACGACATCCTCTTGTAAATTGAACTACAAATGAGAAATTGTTTGGCAGTAGATTTAGGGACAGGCAAACAGATCCTAAACTGGCAAACTTTCTGCACAATGGTTAGATTGCATGCATGCCTTGTTATGGATACAGAATCATGAATCATGTCAAGAGTAGAAAGATACAAAATACATTTATTACTGCAGGGAAATAAACTGCTCAGCTGGGTGAACAGCCCCCAAAATTACACATTTGATCTTGTTACGTAATGTAAAGCACTTTCTATTTTACCAGAAACATAGACCTTTACTTACAAAACTTCAGTTTTCAAGTTCCTCACAAGCAGCTTCAATTCATAGCTGAGCAGCCCAAGCAGGAGCATGCCTGTAAGGCTTGTGCGAACACATCCCGCTACTTAATTCTGTTAAGATGTAAACAAAAGCTATTCCCCTCAGGATATAAGAATATTAGAAACAGCAATAAATATTTCACGGATATGGAAATAAACAGGCAGGAGGAGTCAAGAGATGATAGCTGGTGTTAGCTTACTGTGTGCTATGTAAACAAATACCAACCTGAACTCCGGTATGACAGGGAGAAAGCAAGAAGGTGGAAGGAAGAAGGGCATGTTTGAATTCTTGTGCCTCTGAAATTTCTTATGCTGCAGCCACACAAGACTCTATGTCATTATTAAATTTGTTATCAAGCTGGTGCTCCCAAGTCTCACATCCCATTTAAAATAAAATTATATTCCTGAAAGTCATGGCTGTGAAGAAATCCTTGAAGACATGAATCAAACAGAACTGACGCAGTTTATATTCAAGAGACCAAAGATAATCAAAAGAGTAATTTTCAATTGGTCTGAACTGTTTATCCCTATACAGTACTGCCTCTGAAATCTGAAGATGACAGACTAAGAGTTAACATTGTTAACTCTTTTACTGCTGATCATTTTAGAAGACAGTTAGCTAATATAGAAAAGATACTTAAAGACAAGAATATGTTTGTGTTCTGCTCAGAGCACTGAATCAGCCTGACTGTACAATCAAACTGATTGTACTTGGTATTTCTGAACAGAAGTAAATAGCACAAAACTATATTCATAAACTATTCTTTTCTGACTGTTTGTGACAAGCTCAACAATTTTTCAAGGCCATCCACAAAAAAAAAAAAAATCTAGAGTCAGGAGCTGAAAATTGATTCACCTACCCCAAATGGAAGGTGATTTTTTTTAATTTTAATTTTTAATTTATTAATTATTATTGTTTAGTCAGCACTCTTGTGTGAATCAGCTGGTCCATGGATTTCAATACAGTCAATATCAGTCAAAATAGCGCCTAACCTGTTTCTCCCCAATGGCTGGGCTGAGCCTCTCCCTCCCAAATTATGGTGGTATGCAGAGAAGACAGGAAGCAGACTTTGCCCATGAAAACAGGAGGAAAAAAACCACCAAACCCAAACCTGCACCCAGAGTACTTCAGTCTTCACATCAACAGTCTAGGCAGATGAGTGCAGCAAGCATAACATCTTGTTGTTATTGACCCAGAATTACAAATGTAGAATGCTAGGTAAATGTTTTAGGTTTTATTGGAAAAAAAACCACTGAGGACCAGATGGGAGATGAAGCAGAGTATGCAGAAGTGAAAAGTTTCCACTTGGAATTTTAAACCAGCAGCAACAGTGCAAGTGGGAAGGCTTTAGATGGCTAGAAATTTCGTGCCCAGCAGTCCTTCTTCCTTGACTGCCAGGCTCCTTCATCCCCCAGCAGAGTCGCAGCTCCACACACAGTTTTCTCCAGAAGGCATCAAGAACCTGAGGGGGTTGGAGCCAGGACTTCTGAGCTACCTCCATTGTCCTCTCCAGCTTAGAGATTTTAGTGCAACATTTACATTCCTCCTGGAAATGTGAAGGAAAAAAAAAAAAAACAAACCCCAAAACCCCCCAAACCCTCAAACCAAAACCACAATGAAACAAATAGCTGGGGTGGAAATCACCACTCTTCGTTATGCAAGAAATGGCAGTCATCTCTCTCGAATTGCTGTGGAGGTCAGCAGCTCAGTTTTACTGTTCCACTCTGGAAATGGCACCCTTCAGCACTGAGACAGAGCATGTGCTCTGTCCTGAGGAGTAGGAAATGACATCTAGTGAGTCACTGTGAGAAACATGGTGCTTAGATGTTTTTCTGATGCCTCCTGCCCAGCTACTGCTCACATCTGCAGTGCTTTAGCTGATGAGACTTGACATCACCACTTAAAAAGGCTGGCAATCTCCACCTGCTGAAGACAGTTTTTTTTACTGTGTGCTTTTGACCATCTGGATACAGCATCCTTATTTTATCTCTTTTTTTTTTTGAAATACCTCTTTTCATGAATCCTGAGGAAACTGGGTTTCACTCTTCTGCTTGATTCAAGCTGACAAAATCATCTGTCATTTTCTTCCAACTGGTTAAGCTTTTCCCTTCAAATTCTTTTGGCTTTGGGACAGAACATTCACCCCAGATTTTACTGCAACTCTCCTTAATAATCTATAACCCACCTTTGAAATAAGTTTCCAACACTTTATCTGCAGGCTACCTCCTTTCTATGTAGAACGTTTAATAAAGAAAAAAAAAGAATGCAGAAGGGTTTTTTGTTTACTTAACTGAAGTTGTCACATGCTTTCTGACAGAATGCACAGCCCTATTGCCTACAATGCCAAAAGTAACTGTAAATGAGTTTGGTTGGCATTAGCACTTAAGCCTTAAAAAAACATTTTCATCACTAAAAACACCATGAGGAACACTATTTCTCTTGGCAACAGATGTTTTAAAATATGCTGTGAGGTTCAGTGATGAAGAAAATGTAAAGCCATACCAAGAAGCAGTATGGCACACAGGGGAGGTGGAGCTTAGCTAAGTTGCCTGGGCAATTATTGGAAAATTATCCAAACTTCTAGTGCCAAACTACATGTGGGAATGCATGTGTATAGTATGCATATAGTATGTATGTATACTATATTGGACTATGCCATCATCCCCTTTCTAATTAAAAAATTGCTAGTTACAAAAGTTTGCTAGACCTCTATGCCTTTTATTTGCATGTCATTGATTTTTTTTTTTAAGGTCTGACTTAAGTTTTAAACGGGAATGGGATAAACACTCAGCCAAACAATGCAACAGAAAGATTCTTTTCAGAAAAGGATCTAAACATAAACTAAGCCAACAGGTAGTACTCATGGCAGCTCTATTTGTCATCCTACGCCACCGATTTTCCAGCATTATTTTCCTTAAAGCTAGCATGCTGCTAGTTATCCTGAACCCTCATCTGCTTTTCCCCTGGGAGAGAAACAAATACAACAATCAAAATCTGTGTTGATTTTGCTGAAGGTTTCCCGAACCTGGCTTTGGATCTGGCTTTACTCCTACACAGTGTACAAGACTGCCACCTCAGTGGCATTCACCTGAGTTTGATCCAAATGAGATATACCCTGCAGGCGTTTTGCCTTTTCACCAGGGCATGTTTAGTCAACAGTACACCTGAGCAGGTTCATTTTCAAATATTGGATGTGGTGATCTGGATTTGCATCGCAATGTTGCTCTATAATCTCTCTTTATCTAGATACAGTGGTACTGGGGATGAAGGACCTCTTCTCAGGGGACCTGAATATAGGGTTTTCCCTGAGCAGGGAGTCTGTTTCTGCACCTCTTCTTTCACGGAGTGTACAAAGCATTTACTCAGGTAAGGGGAACAGAGGACTGGCCTCCAGCAAACATTGGATCACATGGGAACCACAAGAGGATTCTTGCAGCACTTACAGTGTAGAACTGGTGATCAAGAAAGGTAAAAATGGACACTTGCAAACACCAACCTGAAAATATGCCAATTAGCATTCTGGTTTCCACATTTACACTCAGGTGTTCAGATACACCACATGATAAAGACCATGGATTGAATTTCCTTGTTCAGTTTGATATACTATATGGTATCTTGCATATGCTGTTAAATTGTGAGTATGCTTCATCAAACTCTACTGTATGCAGCATATGACTGTAAGCATTAACCGAAACTATGCATTAGATGTGCAAATCAAGTAACGTGCAGACATTTCATAGCTTGAGTTCTGCCCTGTGAAATCTGTGCAACAGGTCATGACAACACCATTTAGTGTATGTTGATCTATATATTCAAAAATTCACTAATTCCCAGGGGGCTTGAGACTGGTATCGAGACAAAAAGTTGGTGTGATCATAACAGACAGGTCAGTACTTCTAGAAGAGAAGCAGTCAACACCCTAAAGACTGAATTCCTGTGGTTTTCCGTATCTAAGTTATGGATGGCATCACTCCCTCTAACCGCCCCACTGCTCGGCTTCAGAGTGGCTGTGGGCAAGAGTCCCAGGCAAAAATGTTACCAGCACAGCACAGAGACTTGGGAGCATGACATGGAGACAACCCAGTAGCTCAGGTCAGCACCCAGCCAGGAGCTGCTATGCCTATGTCTTTCCCAGTGCTCTGGGACTGGGCACCTTTGCTGTGCTTTACTCAGATCTCCAGCTCTAGGGAGGCTCCCACTGTGGTGCAGAGCACCTAATTATTCATATGGATGCTGACTAGCTCCTAGATATTACAGGAGTCTGTCCTCCTTGGGGTTATGCCTTTTGTTACTAACATTTGCGCTTAAAAACCAACCAAACAAAAAATCCACCTCCAAACCCCACCAAGCATGAGTCCTATGGTAAAATCCAATAAACTCCAAGCCAAGACATGTACATTTCATATCTTAATACTAGAAGGATGTTGTATGTCTTCTGTATTCTTATGAAAGCATTTTTTCAAAATACAGAAAGTTAATAAAATAGTCTTTAATGGAAATTACAAAATGAAAACTGTTGTGTGTTGGCTTAGTGTGTGTGTGCCTGAATTCTTCAGTGAGTGATACAGAGAATTCACTAGGTCTGTTCCACATTCCATAAAAAGAGGTGCTTGAAATGTCATAAAGTTAATGAAACATGATGATAAGTGACAGATGAATGATCTTGCTAGTTGCCAGTAGAAGATTGCACTTTCCTGAAGTGGGAAAGAAACCTTTGATACTTTTAGCTTTTTTTGACCTGATTCAACTGTAACAGACTTGTTCAGAATTTAAAGTGAGGGGAGAAGAGAGCATAATTTTTACACACAGTTCTTTACTCAATGTGCCCATATGGGAGAAGGAACTTCAGGTTTTCTTGTTTCTTTTTTTTTTTTTTTTCTTTCTTGATTTCCTTTCTATTTTTAAAGAGCTATCTTCCTAAAACATGTTAAATAGGTTCCCAGCATTGAGGCTGTTGAGTATGTCCTGAAGAGCACTGGCAGGGAAGAAGGGGTGTGTGGTACTGTATGGGAGGGGGGTATGGCTGGAGCAGCTGATGTGCTGTCTATCCAGGCAGGTGGCAGCATGCGGGAGGTTTGACTGCTGGTGGGGATGGCATCTGCAAGTGCTGGCAGAAGCTGAAGCTGGATGCAGCTCCATCCCCAGAGGACTGTACCCATCTCCAGAGAGCATTCTGGCTCTAATCATGCTAATCATAGAATGGTCCTATGATATCCTGGACCAGGCCTTGTCAAGCAGCATTTTCTGGTTTTAATCAGACCTTGATAGATGCCTTTGTGAAAAGGTAAATGTAGATGGCATTGGGGGAGGGTATGTGCTGGAGAGCTTTGGAGATACAGTCAGTGTTGCAGAGGGGAACAGAGTGAGCGTGTGGCACCTATACTTCTGCATAGGAGAGAGCTACAGTTCTCCCCCCCTCCCGCCTTTTCATTCCCTTCTTATGTTCCAGCCTCTTGTTTCAGCAAATGTGGTGGTTAAGCATACCACTGCATGGGCAATGCAAACAGCACGTTTGCTATACTAACCCCAAAGCTGTCTCACCAAAAGTCAAGCTGTTGCAGGGCAGGAAGAGCAGGATGAAGACTAGTCTCTAGTCCCTCTGCTCATGCTAGATTCCTGCAGCCACCTGCTACCAGGCAGATGTTACCCTCCAACAGCACTGTATGTAGGAGGAATAATTCCCACAGGTAGTTCATCATCATCTGTTTACAAGTGCTGTCACTTCCATGCAGTGACTTGGAGGAATGATGCTCTGGTAAATCTTCCTAAGGGATTGTAGAAGTTGCAGCCCCCAATAGCTCAGGTTAGGCTGAAGTCAATGGTCTTGTGCTCCCTGGAGCTATGACAGTCATAAAACAAAACCAATGAGTAGTACAGACTTCATTCATTTCTCCTTTGAAAAAACCCTCCCCCTGATTTCCACAGCACAGAGAGAATTAGCTGCTGGCGGTTGGTGGGAACTAAACTTCTGCCCTTGTGCCATAGGCGAGGGTAAATGAGAGGCTGGTCCCCCACACCTCACAGCCACATGCTTTACCCTAATTAGAAAGCATTATCTTTTCCTTAGTGATGTGGACAACAATAGTGCCTCTTGCCTTCTGCCATAGCTGCCAAAATTATTTTTATTGTTGTAAGCATAACCCTGTTTACTCACCTTTAAGTGAACTCAAACCAACATACGTGTATGTATATTCCTTGCAACCATGATAAAGGTTCAGTTGCCTCTCAGCCTCCAAATAAAAATGAAATAACTCCCTACAAGTTCGGCATTGTGTAAAAAGTGTGCTTACATCACCACAAACCATCCTGAACTCTTACACTCTGAAGCTGTAGCATTTGATAAATGGTGCCTGCCTTCCCAAGGGAGGAGGGAACGGTAGCTTAAAGGTGATAACGCGTTTATTGGTCACACAGTAATTCTTTACATCACCTTTGCCACTTAAAAACAATTTGTGACAATGCTCAGATGGCCTACACTAGACAGATTTTGCCCCCTCCAATAAAAGACCTCACCCATTTAACAGCATAACTGCACTGACATTGATTTAATAAATGAAACAACCGCCAACTTTTTTCCTCTTTGAAGTGGACTGCTTGAAAACAGAAGGACAGTTATTCAGCAGAATAGTTTCTTATCATTCTGCTAAGTGAGAGCACAGATCAAAGCAGTTCAGAATAGGAACATTTATGCACGTTTGTAATGCAAAGAAAATTATCTTGTGCTGCAAAGCACTGAACCCTATCACGAGTATATGCAGAATCACACATATATAGATGAGAGAGAAAAACCGCCCCTGAAGGTGAAAAGCAGATCTGGAAGGTAGAAAGTTAGTAGGAGAGAGCATAGACAAGAGAAAGAGGCAATTCAAGGAATTCCACAAGAAAGATAAAAACAAGTTGTAAAGGGAAAGTATGCTAAGAGCTCTCCACCACTCCTTGGACAACCAGAAGGAATTAAATTGCAATGAAAGTTTTTAGATAAAGCTAAAAGACTTTAACGCTGAACAGCAATCCACTAGCTTAAGGAATCAAAGGACAGGGTGGGAGGGAAATGTATAAAAATAAAAAAGGGAAGGAATGATCCTTCTGGAGACACAGGTTGAGGACTCGCCCACAGGGAGAAGGGTCAGCAATCAGCTGCAGCACACCTTACACCAAGTGCATAGGAAAACTATAGCCCACACACTCCCGCAGCTCACCCTTTGCTTCCTGGTAAAACACAATTACCTCTTTTCAAGGGTAAAACACAGAAGTTTCTCCAAGAAATACAAATCAGCAGGGATAACCACTGCTCCTGCGCCCACAGCAGCTGGTGAACACCTGGTGAGCATTCATTTGGGGAAAGAAGTTAGAAGAGTTAGGGATGACCCAGACCTGGCAGACACCCCGTGCCTGCCCCCCTTACGCTGCTCACCCTGATCCCCTTGCAGAGCCCCTGCTCTAGGTCAGACTGCACATTTAAACACTGGTTCTGAGCTTACCTTGGCAAAACCAGCTCAGGGCTCCCTCCCTGCTTCTGACAGAGCCTCCAACTTCCCTGCAAGCAAGAGCTAATTAGCAATTATCAGATAAGTCATCCCTCCCTTTTCTTCTTTTTTTTCCCCCAAACTGAGCCAAGCCCAGGCCATCCACAGGTGCAGCCACCCTTGTGCCCCCTGCTTGGCCCCTGGGCCTTTCTTCAGCCCCCACCCTTGCCACCCTGCAGTCATGCCTCTGCATCCAGCACGAGCCTGGTGTTCCCCACGGATGTTTTAGTGTCTCCCCAGCCCCAACCTCTCTGGCAGCAGAGCCCGAGCATTTCCTGCAGATAGGCCTGGCGGTTGGCAGCCTTTGGCCAGGCTGGTGGCTCCCTCGATAGCATGTTCTCCCCTCAGTAGCATGTCCCCACCTCGACAGTACGTCCCCACCTCAATAGCATGTCCTCCTGGCAGTTGCACCGCCCTGCGGGGTCCTCACTTTTCCCTGGTATTCTATAAAGCTATGAGGAATTTGTCTTCTGAGGTGACTTCCAATTATAAGTTTATGAAACCACACCTGAAAAAAAAAAAAGTGCTACTTAAACTACCCACACAGTCTGTTTCTTCCCTCCAGTAGGATTTTGTGGCTCACGTAACATAACTGCACTGTCCCTCCTGAGAAGTGCGTTGGAGAGAAAGCCAGAAGTGTTGCGAGGAAGCTGGCCAACCTCATAGGACGAAGAGCAGAGACCTTTCCCATTAACTACATGATGAACATGCACCACCTCTCACCTCTGCTTTCGGGGTACTCAGCACAACCTCATGTGATTTCTGGAACGTTTCAGCTGCCCAGCAAGTTGAATGCATTCAGCTTAGAAGTAAAAAAAATATGTTGTATAAGGCTGCCAGCCCCGTACACCCTCTCAGGGCTCTGAAAGACAAGCTGTGTTCTTCCTGGCACCAACTGCCCCATCCATAACCCCAGCCCAGCGAGATGCCTCCCAGGCACAGTTAACGTGCAGCTGAAGCCTATGAGGGATGATTTGTGAGCCAGGTGCGGTTTAAGCACTAGCAGCTAGAAAAAACATCTTCTCGACTTTTAAATGAAGAGATCCTGAGGTTTGAGTGACTGAGAACCAATAAACACGGATGTGTTTTTTTTCATTGTGTATCTTTTCAGAGTAGAGCTGGAGTTGGAGCTCTTAACTTCAGAAGTCGGGATGGGGCCATACCATATATGTTTATGTGGCAGTACAGGAAGAAAGCTTATCATGCTTTAGTTAGCTAAAATAAGTTTAGTGTGAAATGTTAACCTTCTGTTAAAACCAAGCCTCAGCTCTCTCCCCTCCCCTTAGACTGCAAAGCAATTTCACACCATAAAAGTGAATTTTGAAAACACAGCTGCTTGCCCTGGCTCCCTGGTCAGAGTAAAACCGAGTAGAAATAAATCTGGAAGAATTTAAATGTTACCTTTCTTCCTATTGAAAATTTCATGGGATAATCTACCGGAGTCCTAACTGACCTCCAGAGCCAGCATCTGCGTGGGGGTGTCCATTTGTCCCTCTCACTCTCTGTGTTACCAGCAGCATCGTTTTCAGTATCTCCTTTGGCTCACAGGGATCACTGGTAATGCTGCTCTGGGAACTGCATGTCTCCAACAGCAAATCCACAAATGTCTTTTATCTGGACACAAATGTCTTCCTCCCCAGCTATTTAGAGAATCCCAAGAAGTGTTAATCAAGAAGTGTCAAACAGTGAAGTATTTCCAACTAGAAGCAGCCTTGCCCTGAGGGGTAACTATTCTGACTTTGGCATCAACTTGCGAGCTCAGTGTTGGAGTGAGCACAAATAACCTGTTAGGACATTTAGATCATCTGTGTCATCCTCAAAACTAATTGGTGTGGGATCTTTTAAAAATAATACATTGTCAAATTTTACCAAGATCTTGTGAGATAAATATTATTAAAACAGAGATCTGATTCTTGTGGTAGCTTGCTATGATTCAACTGTTTTGGGCTATCAAGTTTATGGTTTTTCTGGAGGTCTTTCAAACTCCATAGAGTACAGTGTTCCATAATATCAGGCATCATACAATAAATTTTATGTATTTCATCCTTATTTCTGTATGACTTGTTTGCTCGTATCAAAGTTTGACAGATTATTTGGTGCAAAATTTCTTCTAGTTTTTCTCTTTCTGAAACTGCCATACAGAAGTAATCCAGCTGACAAAAGGAGTCGAAGGCAAGTTGTGTTATGGTTCCTCATGTGCAAATTCTTGCATCAGCTCAGCTTTAACAAGTGCAGTGCTCTCCTGAAAGCTGAAGAGTGCAGGACTCCAAGACACAAGTGTGTTGTTCAGACATCAATAAGTGAGATATCACTGCTATGGAACAAAGTTTGTCTGGCATCTGTCCTGACACTGGCAATTTGAGCAATAATTTCCTCCCCAGATGCTGTGCAGCTTGAGAGATTTTGGCTCAAGAGGTTAAAAAAATAATGGTCTGGCAGTAAACAGCTTTTTAGAAATATTATTTGGAGACTTACTTAAACTTGTGCAATGCTTTGTCTACAGCAACAGGGATTGCAGCAAGTATATCAGGGAGCATAGTGACAGGATGAGGGGTAACGGTTTTAAGCTGAAAGAGGGCAGATTTAGATTAGATATTAGGAAGAAATATTTTCCTGTGCGGGTGGTGAGGCACTGGAACAGGTTTCCCAGAGAAGCTGTGGATGCCCCATCCTTGGAGGTGTTCAAGACCAGGCTGGATGAGGCTTTGAGCAACTTGGGCTAGTGGGAGGTGTCCCTGCCCATTGCAGGGGGGTTGGAACTAGATGGTCTTTGAGGTCCCTTCCAACCCAAATCATTCTGTGTTTCTAAGTAAAGGTATTAGATACACAATATGTATCTCTAAATGACGTATCTGAAGGAGAGAGCCTTGCTGGGCTCTGAAAACTTTATCTTAGGACATAAGTTTTTCAGCTTCTTTCTTTTTATCCTGCTTGAATCAGTGGATAGCACGAGTTCAACACTTACAAGCTTTGAGAAAACTTGCATCTGGGTCTAAATGTCAGGTTTTGGTTCTGTTCTACAGATCTGTGAATTTATCTGCCTATAAAGAAATCTCACAGCTAATAAATAAAAGAAAGGTTTAATGATCCTCAGAGCAATAAGCAGCAGCCAGCTCCATTTCCTTCTTTCCTATCGAATTCAGTCACTACTTAAAAATTGGATTCTTCAAAGTCAATCAGTGAAAGACAGACTTTTCCCCTGTGAAGATGAACCATTACTCACCCTGTGCATCCTGATATGTAGCCTAAGGCTTGGCCCTAGCCGCTCTGCATTTCAGAGGTGACAGCGAGGGGATGAAGCATTCTCCAGCTCCTCAAGGGGTCTGGACCACTGAAAAGGTCAAACAAACAAAGTTAAAATAACCATGAGACTTGCAGGCCAGCCAGCACTCTGGGTCCAAGATTAGCGGTACTGCTGCTTGGTGACTAATGCAATTAAATCAGCTCTTGGTCCTGTACCGCAGAAACAAATCTTACAGCCTTGCGTACTCCTGCCAGATGGATTGCTCAAGCTTGGAAAGCTCCCTCGAGTGCACGTACTTAATCACGACAGGCCCTATTTGTGGAAAAACAGCACCGATGGAGGGGTTTTTAGCCACTTTCCTGCAGAAAACAATGGCAGGGAGCAGACTTCAATGCACAGGCTGCGGGTGGTGAACGTGGAGTTTGTGGGTCGCAAAGAGCTGTTTATTTGTTGGGGATGGCAGTAAAGCAGAGCCCGGAGGAGCGTGTCCCAGGAGGAGTTGCTGGAGCACGGGCCAGTGAGCCCTGCGGGGCGGCCCATGGGGGATGCTCCACCAGCCTCCCCTGCCCCTCACCGTGGCAGCCCCCTCATCTCGCAGAGACAGGCCCTGGAGGTCTGGCAGTAGCTGCCGTGGTTGTTTCTCTGGTTTCTGCGGTCACTTCAACCCTGAAAACTTAGTAATAGGAATAACACTGGGAAAGTAGATGTCTGGAATCTGTCTGGACTAAGTAGGATGAATAGCTTCTCTGCTTCCCAGTTTGCGAGGCACTAGTGGAAAGCTGGAAGGAAATGACGAGAGGGCACAGATAGCGTCCGAGCCACGTTTATGTCACCCACTGCACAGCTGCTTAATTCACCAAAGTGTCCCATGGTGACCCTTGCAATGAGAACACTTCTGCTTCCTTTTCTTCTCATCAAGTACTCCTGGCTTTGTCACAAGCTTCATTACCACACGGAAGGAGAAAAAGCAGCAACTATTTAAGGCTATATATTAACGCTAAGCTCCATAAATTGCCCATGAAAATGGAGTGTCAGCTAGGAGGGACCATTCCTCAGCTGCTGCTGTTGGCATCAGCTGAAGTTTGAGAAGCCCTATGGAGTAACACAGCAGTGAGCTACTCAGTTTTTAATGGAGAGACCCTTTCCTGTTTCATTTGAATTCTCACAGGCTTCTGGGCAATCAAACTGGGGTTCGAGGTACTGCAGATTGCTCTTAGCCAAAAGACAAGTGATCTCATATTTGACCACTGCGGCTCAATCCATGTTGTTATGGCTGCTCCAGGCTCTGCAAAAAATGAGATACAAGGAGGAAAGCACCAGCTGCACCTTCCAGTCTACCAGTGCGTCTCCCAAATGCATGAACATGGGAACAGTTGTGTTAGGTCAGACTAAGGGTTTATTCATCTTGGTATCTTTCCTTCAGATGCATCCTAAATTATGTTTGTGGAAAGAGTATGAGACCTTTTCCCCTGTACAGTCTCCCAGCTGTCTGTGGTTTAAGTGTCTCCTGATGTAAAGCTGGCTTTCATATCATAATCTTTTTTAGCAGCCATAAATAAAGCTATATTCCACAATCTCTCCAATTCCTTAATTCTTGTGGCTTCTGAAGCAGCTTGCTGTAAGGAACGCCACAATTTAACTACATGGTCATGAACAATTATTTCCTCTTGCTGATTTAATATCAGTGGTTTACTGTGTTGTGAAGACCCTGAGCAAACTGTTTCCATTCACAGTTTCCCTGGCCATCTTCATCCTGTCCTGCCCCAGTCTCCCCCTCAGAGCTATTTAGTCTCTCTTCATATGAAAGCTCTCCCTGTCCTCATCCTGGGCCGCATAAAATTCTAACACATCATTTTCTGAAATAGCAGTGAAGTGACCTTAATGACATCCAGTAGGTAAGATACAGATAAGTACATAAACTCCACAGCCACTAAGTTAGGAAGGAAGTTATTAAATTAAATATTACTAACTCAGATAACTGCACTGAAAGAACAGAGTCCCGTCCCCAACCCGACTTTGCTGGGACCCACATTTGCTGTACAGCAAGTCCAGAAGTGTCCTCTTGGGCTCTTCCAATTGTGCCAAGGCGCTCCTAGGCCTGCCCTAGCATGGGGCGAGGTTTGCCCAAAACATGTTCTACCCTAAAGAGGTGTCCCTCCAAGGGCAGGAGGTGGGGCAGCCTGCTTGGTAGGACTGGCGCTATGGAGGGGGCAGAAGAGAGGGAGTTATTGGGGCAGGAACTCCAGGTGGCTGGGTTTTAAGACAGTGGAGGCTAACTAGGGTTAATATTGTGAAGGGAAAGTATTGAAGGAGGGGGTAATGACAGCAGCAGAAAAGAAAGTGGCTGGGGTCACTGGAGCTCCTGGAAGAATTAGAGAACAGAGTACAGCGAAGTACTGTTTTTGTGGATAAGGAAGAATGAATATGCATATTTTGGGTAGGAAAAGTCTGTTTCTTTGTCCTTGAGACACACCACTGAAGGCAAAGGATGTACAGAATAAATAAATAAATACACAAAACCATGCCTGGGTAATTATATCAAGCTATACGCTAGACTTCATTATGGCACCAGGGCCAGCAATAGGTCGGTTTAGCATTTGGGTGAATCAAGATGGGCTGAAGTAAATGCCTTAGTTCAGGGCAGCCGATGGAAGTACATTGCAGAATATCATTATGTTTCATTGTTGTAAAGAGAAAGTAACAAAACATAAAGAAATAACATGTAAGCTTGGCTGTAGTCTCTGAATAAGATTATTAAAAGGTTTTGCAAAAAATAGTTCACAGACTTCTCATTCTCCCACTCTCTCTGCCAAAGGTAGAGAAAAGAAATATGTTATTTCTGAAGTTGCTGTCTCTTGCACACTGTCTCTCAGCGCTCTGCTTGGAAACTTCCCCAATTCCCCACCTTGTTTGGCTTTTCCTCTTAATTTTCAAAAAATACATTCTCATCAAAATGGAAAAATATCCAAACTGCTGCACAGAAAATTGAACCAATAAACTGATCTCCTGACTTGGAGCCTGGAGTTTACCAATAACAAAGTGATTTTTTTTTCCTCCCAGTCGTACATTGCTCAGCACTGAGATTTGCCTCTGTTTTACAGGTTGCTACACTGTGGATTATGATCAAAGTCAGATGGTGTGGGAGATTTTCTTTGGAAAGATACCACATGCCCTGTATGAGAGGCAGAGAATAAAACCAATATGTGCTTTGTTTTCATGGAAAGGAGATTAGCAGAAATGTACTTTCTCTTGAAAAGGAAACCCCCAAAATTAATGTGATAAACACTGTTCCAGTAAGTATCAGTGTCCAGCCCTGGGAAGCTGGACTCCCCTGGTTATATTGCAGACTGGTCTGTTCTCTCCTCGAAGAAAAAATCATTCAACCATTTAAGAAAAAAAATTAAGGAAAATTATATAACAACAACAACCAATAACCCCTCAGCTGTACTTATTTCTCCTTTGTCATTGAGCACTTTCTGCCTCAGTGCTTCAGGATCACTGGTACTGGCAAAGTCTGGGTCTCATCACTTGTGTGATTTTTGTTTACTTGCAGTTAAATTATAAGCTTTTTTTATTTTGCACTGAAAATGGTCCAGCCTGAAGTGAATCTTAATGCTGGCTGCAGCCAATGTGCACCCTGTGAACGTGTTCAGCAGATTTGCTGTAACGCTGCAGGATCTGAATGGGATGTTCCTGTTCTCCAGAACACTTTCGCTGCTGCACCAGAAGCTGTCCTGAGCAAAATACTCATGGCTGTGGTATTTGGCAGAGAGGAGTAGGTGGGAACGAGCACCCCAGGAGATGATATAATGGTAAGATAAGCAAGGAGAGGTGATGAGGGGAAAAAAGGGAGTGAAAATACGGGACTGGCACAGGACTGATGGAAAGAAAGATGGGGAGGAGGCAGAGGTGGAGGTGGGCAGAAGGACTCAGAAGAGCTGTGGTGGCTGGAGCATGTTTTCTTGAAATGCAGCCAAACTTTCAATAAGCTTCGTCTGTCTTGTTAAACAAAGTATCTGTTTTTTTCATATTTTCTGTGTTACAGGCATGACTCAAACCAGCCTCAACTGACACAGCCATGAAACCATTCTTTATGTTACCATACATATCTACCTCATTTGATATCTGCCCCAGACTTTCTCAGTAATGCAGTCCACAGTCCTATAGATTTTTTTTTTTTTTCCTTTTTTAAAATCTGCCACCTGGACAGTCTCTTAATGCAGAGTAAGGTTCTGCAGCAACTGAGAGGAGCATCCTGCAGGAATCAGGTTCAGCTCATCAAAGGCAGTTGCAGACCAGTCCGCAGGGTGAGCTGAGGCTGCACCACCAATTTTAATTCTTCTTCTTCCCATCTCCTAAGAACATCTGACTTTATGGTATTTTGTTAAAAAAAAACCCCAAAAAACCCAAACAACACAAAACCAAATAATTGGAAGGCAGCAAGAGATTACTATATATTAATAGGCTTAAAAACACAGATTCCTTACACAGGCAAAAGGAGAGGGGCAGAGGGAGAAAGCTTTAGATACATGATTTTCCTTTGCCTTTGGCATAAATTCTGCTAGTAGTAATTTTATCACTCAATAGTAATATTATTTAGCTATCCAGCAGCCATTCTTACAACTGTTAGACCACAAAGGTCACACAAATTCAGATGTCCAGGTCTAGGAAAGCTTTAACCCTTAGCAACATTGTTTTTATGGCTGCTTATCTACGGATTCCAGCTGTAAATGGACCATATATGCTCATTTTGAAGAAACATTTTTTAAAAAAAATTTTGAAGTGCCTCACTCTAAAAGTAGTATTTATGTGGTCTGACTTTGAAGATAGTGAAGACCAGATGTTTACCATAACAGAGAAACAATTTTCTAGGACATCACAGACTTGGATCAATTGTACAGAAGCAGGGAAAGTTTAAAACAAAAATGCACAGGCAGCATAGTTCCCTTACTGTGCAGTATCTGTTTACTGGATTTTATTTCTGTATTCTCCAGTAGATGGCAATCCAGCACTTGGCCAATAACACAGTCATGTGAAGAGACTTCTCTGTATACAAGTCTGTGGGGGCTTTAGTGATACATTCTAAGTGTAACTTCAGACCACGAATGTTATCCAAGTGAATCATTTGACTGGTGTTTTATTCTATTGCTGGCCAGCATGAGACAACGCCAGAACAAATAAGACTTGAGAAGCGTGTGGAAATGGCAGTGTCTTTCAGGAAAGGGGAGGATTCCTATGTCTTTAAAGGCTGCTGGTTTTTCCAGTGCCGACAATCTCTTACACTGACATTTTTAGAAGACTTGGAAGGTAAAGGTGCAAGTTTTGGTATCTATTTGCTTGGAATGTTACTTGCTCTCAGAGTGCTGTAAATCCATTTCTTGTGTTTAATTAAAAAAAAAATGCACAGAACTCCCTGAATCTTCTCTTGCCTGTTTGACCTTCTCTCAGACTGTGGCTGTGTGCCAGGCCAGTGTCTGTGCCTCTCCAGCTTATGTACATTGCTCCAGGGCCATTCCTGGCCTCATCACTGGAAGACCGAACCCACAGAATGCATGAGTTTTGGTGTGGACCCTGCCTCAGCTGATGGCCTGGCTATCCACCTCTCCCACCTGCGCAGGTCACCAGAGCCTTCAGCAGCGTTTGGGGTGGGTGGGAGTAGTGGTGGTTCCCTCCCGAGCAGGGAGCTGGGGCAGGGATGGGTTTCAGGGCACCAGAAGGGAGGTGAAGGGGTTTGGTGTTTTGTGACACAGCGATGACTGAAGTGCTCCTCATCTTCCCACAGCTGCGTCCTGGCTCAGGGCTGTCCAGACAGGAGAAGCTGTAGTGCAGCTGGGTTACCTGAAGGTAACAGGACACGTCCTTCTGTGACAAAGAGTGACATGTCAGTAAGGAACAAAGTGAAGGCAGTGAATCAACAGAGATTCAAGTATATTTTGCTAATGTTAAATAACCTTTCCCATCTCTAAGTCCTCGTAGGTTTTCTTCAGTGTTTCATTCATACATTTGTTTTGAAGCTTTGTGATTTCTGAGAGTATGGATTAATAGAGGCAAAAATGGCCTTTTGTCAAATATTTGATGCTTTTGTAACAGAGATAAAAGCAGCAGCACTTGCAGAACAGTTTACATTTTCAGCGCCTTATACCAACATCAGTTACTGTTTGTATTCCACTTTGGATCGAGGAGGAGTTGGAAGCAAGCTTCAGGTTTGCATGGGATGCAGGTAACAGACACCAAGTGGCAGAGTTTCTATGCAAATGTGGTTCAGAGATGCTCACCCTGGTTTTTGGCTAATTGTCCCATTAGCAACAAGTGTGGGGTCGCTGATTTGGTGTGCTGTCATCATTTGGATTTTGGTTGGCTAGTTTCTAAAAAGCCCTTGCGATTTAGAGGTAGTTAATGCAATGTTGACGGCAAACCTTGTAGCTGCTACTTTCCTTATAAGTTCCCATTGCTATGTGTGAGAAAGGACACATCAGACACTGTTGTGATTCCGAGTTAGTGACAGCCTGCTCAGAGCAACATAGAAACAGAGAGTAGCATAGAAACAGAGAACAGTGGTCCATGCTGAAAGCCTGATGTCTTGCTTTGTCCAGTATTTCTTGTCCCGAGCCATGAATTGCCTATTTTGGGAATAACAGCATGTAGTTTCCACAAGTGATTAGAAATAAATGAGATCTTTCTTATTTTCCTTCAACTCTTTAGGTATTTTTAGATAGTTACTCTTTGAAAAAAATCTTCTTAAACTAAGTCATTAAATGCCTTCTCTGACACACACCAAATATACGTCTGAGAATGCGAGCCCTCTGTGTTCCCAGAAGGTAGAAATGCTGCTCTCAATTTCATGACATTCATCAGCTTTCCACTCCTTTCTTCACCCAGCCCTTCCTCCTTTCCCTCCTCTCTCTCCCAGTAACCCTCACTACCACCTCAGCTCTTCCATGAGCTGGTTGATCTGCTTTCCTCCCTCCCGTGCCCCTAACACAGCCAGAGCACATGCACACCAGGAATACTCTGGGGCTGTTTTTTCGCCTGGGCTGCTCGGGGGGACTGTTGTGCTGGGGCAGCTCAGGGACACCATGACAGGCATGCAGGGAGAAGAGTGGTGCAGCCCCTAAATGTCCCTCCCTCAGCAGTGCAGGATTGAACAGAGGTAAGGAACACTAGTGGGGATGATATTGGAAATAACAGAAAACATGTAACAGAAATCAAATGTTTCCTACTCTGGAACTGTGCAAACCTTGCACACACCTCAGGGTGCAACCTGACAGACCTTTGCGGCTTGCTCTAAATAGGATTTATCTAGATTTACTTATATCAAGAAGACAGCTTCTGTGGGATCTCATTGTTATCCACTGTACCTTCCTGCTCTCCTGGGGCTCTCCCTGTTTCTGCCTCAGGACTCAGCGCTCCCAGTAAAAGTAACATTACTCAGAATTAAAAAGTGCATCTGGCCTTGATGCTTCTCACTTACCTGATGGAACTGGAGTTCTCTTCTCAAACAGCATCTTGACTTCTCAGAACTTTACAAAAGTGATCAGCAGCTACACCTGGAAAAGCAAGCAGAAATAGTTACCAGCTTGGAGGGCTTCCAGGTGGCCGGTTTGTTTTCTCACCTCTGCTTCCCATTTGAATGTGGGATTTTTGGGAGGCCCCGATGAGGCATTCACCAAATCATGTCATGTTAGCCACATTTTCCCTGTGACGCTTTACACCTCTGGTGCTGCTTGCAGGAAGGATCACAGAGCCACTTTGGTTTGTGCACACACCTAGGTGAGCACCGGATGATGAGCTGGAGACGGAACTTGACAAAACCTTGGCTTTGGTCTTCTCGTACACCGAACAACTAACATGACAGTAGGGTGCAGCTTGCAAAGGTGCAAAGAGTGAGGCTGGATCTGTGCAGACAAGCATGGACAAATGTGTTCTAGATGGCTTTTAATGTTAACTTGCATGAATCCTCATAGACTCAGGCAGGTACCTCCCGTATTTCTGAAGCAAGATACAACTGACTGAATTGCTAAAATACACACAAATTATTTTTAAAAAGTAAGTTTTTGGGCACCTTCCAGAAGTTTTTGCTATGTGCCAAAAGGCAAATTTGGACTCACACTCGCACGTATATTAGAAAGCAGCCTGAAACCCTCTCCTGCTTTGTCATCAGGTTGTCAAAGAGAAAACTCAGAAGGCAGCAATTGGTCCCAAGGAATGTGCTGAATCCAGCCCTTGAGCAATAAAAAAAAAAATCTCTCAAAGAGAGGAGGCTTAATGAATTGAGAGATCCTCTCATCTCTGTTCTAATTTCATTAGATTACGTTATTAAGCACGTAAGTGCTTGTTTGTGTAATTGAATTCACCTAAGCCATTCTTCTGCTCTTCAGAAACTGCACTGCTCCACATCCAAAGCACCTTCTATGATGCTCGTATCTTGACGCTCATAAGCAAGCGCAGCCTGCGCCACTCCGGAACAGCAGCAGACCCAAAGCGGTGAGCAGGCATCGCGGTGGGAGGTGGGAGGGGAGCAGCCCTGCTTGTCATCATCAGCAAATACGGTCGTCCTCATGCACGAGCTCCTGGGGATGGCAGGTAATTCAGCGCTGCCACAAGAAAACAAAAAGGTGTAGTGCCTATAGTTTTAGTGTGCTCTGCAGCATCACTAGTCTTGCTTTCAGATAGCCACTGTAACTTATAAAATTACTCGCAGCTCGGGGTATATTAGAGATGGTCCACAATAGTGCCCTTTTTTTTTTTTTTTTTTTTTTGTGGCTCTGTAACCCAAATAGCAGATCCAGGTTGCTAAAATCTGGAAGCTGAGTGAACCTCGGCTCGTGGCACTGAGCTAGTTCCAGTGTGGTTTCTGGCATACAGACATCAGAAAAAAAGGCAGATTATTCTAACATTGCTGGTACTATACAGGAATGGTTCACTGTACGGTTGAGGCAGCACTGCATTTTGTTTTTAATCAACATTGAACTTGCAAGAGAGGCAATTCAGTTTCACCCTTCGAAGCAGAGAACTCATCGTAAGTGATGGGGTTTTTGTTTGGCTAACTGCAAATGAGCCGCTTAAATCAGAACTTTAAAAGTGAATGCTAGCATAAAATAACAGCTTACCCATGCTTCAGTAAAACATAAAAAAATGTAACTTTCTTTTTTAGTACCTGGTACGTATATATTCAGTATCATAGGAGCCAGTGGAGCCAAAGAGCAAAAGAAATAGTAGCAGATAGTCCAACTCTCATGTGTGTCGTCTTAATGCAGGATTTGTGGACATAAATACAAGTCTTGTTGTAAACTTGCACAGCATCTATGCATTTTGTGGCTAACTGTGGGACTTCCAGATTAGCGTGTGCCAATATAATGAACGCAGAACTTGTCAGGGACGCAAAGCGCTCTGCCCGCCTGGGATGGGACCCACCTTGGAAGAGCCAAGTCTAGAACCTCCAAGCCTATGCAGGACTCGTCTTAGAGATGAAGAAGTTAAAAGGCTGGATCCAATAAACAACAAACCTGTTTGAAGTGCAAAACTGTAATCCCAACTCATCTTTCTCTCCTACTGAAACCTGTCTAGTCTTGGAAGCAATTAATCCCACCAGGCATCTTTCTGTGTGACCTTAGGCACCTGGAATTTTTATGAACTCTAACCACAGAACCCCAAGCATCAAAGTTCCCTTGAAATAAGACCTATGGCTTTGTTCTAGTCGGACCCTTTTTGGAAGCATACTAATTCCATTTTTGAATAAGTTTTTTTTTTTTTTTGTTTGTGCGTGTGTGTTGAAGAATATTATAAATTCACTTACCTGTATGTGTGTAAAAATTCTTCTCCTGCATGGAGCCAGGCCCAAACCCACTGGAAACGATAGAATCTCAGCACTTAAATGTCCATGGGCTTACATGTGAATCTTCTGCTCAGGCACAGAGTTGTTTTTTATAAGTATTATTAGTGTTTCTCCCATGTCTCTTTTTCTGGTGCAAATACTTCACTGTAGAGAGAGACCTTTTAGAACAAGAATAGGTATGTATGCGTTGGGGGGCGGTGGTGTTTGGTTTTGGCAGTGGCTACGGTGGTTGGATCAAACGCACATGCAAAATACTGAGAACAACAGATGGGGGCTTTGTGTTTCGGCTGCTCCCAAAGCAATCCTGGACCACAGCAGTCTTTGAAGGGAAGCAATACTCCTTCCAGCTGCAGAAATGGCAAGTGCTCTGGCTTTTCACGTTGTGCAGTGTTTGTTTTGTTTTTATTTCTGTTTTGTTACTTGAGAGACTCTTGGAAACAGCCTGTATCTGAGCCAGCTGCAGCCCCCTCCAGCCTGCCGAGCAGTGCCCTCTGGTGCACACGCACAGCAGTGGCCTGGTAAAGATATTAATAGAGGAGAAGAATTAGAAGTTCACATCTGACACGCTACCTCATTCCCATGAACTGTTTGCCACGTTGTACAGTTCTGATGGGAGCGTTGCCTAAGGGGAACTGAAGATTCAGCTGTCTGGATCCAACCCAAACGGTAGATTTTTTTGTTTGTTTTCTCTTTATGTCATTTCCAGTGTTAAGCTTCTGGTTAGCAACAACTAATGCAGGCATAGTCCACCCGTGTTACTTAGGGCTAAATCCACAAAGGATTAACTTTAGCCATGGTGCACTGCTGCCCTGGGGACCTGCCAGCACTCTGTTAGGTAGCTAAGCATACCCAGTAATTACACAGCTGAGTCACATCGACCAACAAATGCAACACACTAAGCAAGAAGTCACTCAAGTGAGCTAGAAGGAAGCGCCAAAGGTCATGTCCTACTGCTCCTTTGCCCTAAAACCTGGGCACTGGCATTTTACTACAGAATGTGCAGAGATTCCCTGACCGCTCAGGTGTCAGAGCTGCCCTCTCCCGAACGAGGCACTGGGCCAGCCCAACGAAGCAGAGCTGCATCTGAAAACCAGGTCTGAAATCTCTTCTTTGAGGAAAGAGCTGTAACTACAACTCCAGAGCATTATACCTGGATATTCTTTCTCTGGTTCCACCAATTTTTAATTATTCCATTGCAAAGTGGAAAAGCTCCTAAGTGGAGACGTGGGAGACCTCTCACACCATTTCCCTCAGCCCAGCAGCTGAACATTCGACAAAGTTCGGACATGCAATCACATTTTGAGGGCTGCTTCCAGTCCAGGACTTCTAATCTTTTTATTTTTTAACCTTTTTCTCTTGCTGTAGATACGTGTTGGGAGTGCTTACAAGGTGAGGAACTACAGGCTTGGTAAATTGGAAGGAGAGGGCCAAGGGTACAAGAAAAGAAATTAAATAGCTGGACACTGCTGCCAGACCAGTAAATAGAAGATCTGTTAGATAACTTAAAAACAACAAAAAAAAGAGAGAGACCAAGGAAATTTATTTACTTTTTATCTATGAACAGTATGACATATAATTATAGACAAGTTTTGATACACAGGAAAACCCTTTTGTCAACCATTTTTTTTGCTTAATGAAACAGCACAATAATCTTTACACATTCATATTTTGTTTTTTCTTTTTTTTTTTCTTTACAATACACAGCTTTCTTGGGTTGAAGCAAACTGCAGGACATATTGAGTACTGGTATATTACAGCTACTTACATCATTTAAGAACAGCAAATGGAGAAAAATAAGTTATTTAAATATTGATTTCATATACAGAAAGTGCAACTTTGTTAGTTGTTACATAACTTGCTCGACAGTTTTGATTCCCCAGAGGGTGTCAATTAAAGATAAAAGTATCTTGGACCAAAAGTATTATTTATTCTAAAAATAATACAGTACAACTGCACAGCTGTGACTTGGTGAATCGACCACTATTGCTGCTCTTAGAGATGATGACCTGTTTGAATAATGTCATGTTTAATGCTTCTGATCAGGCTCCCAGTTTGCATACGAAGCCAGGCTCCCAGGAGAGCCCGGGGAACTACAGGCACCACTGGCACCTGGGTAGACACGGGGGTTATTGATCGAAGCTTATGGTTATGATGGCATTCGGTAATATTTTGGCCTTGCTGCTTCTATTGTTAAATAGCTGATTGAGTTACAATGGTACAATGGATAGATACGTAACATCGCTAGCCTGAGCAGAGCAGATTAGGATTCCAGCAGCAGGTTTCTTTTGTGCTTCGCAAGAGTCAACGTGCGAACTTTTGCTTAGAGTGCTGAACGGCTGCAAGAAAATTAAGAGTTTATGGCTCTCATACCACACCGCCTCACCTGCTCGGGAATGCCACAGGTCACTGAAACCACGGCAGGCAAGCTCAAACACTGAGAAGCTTAAGGCTTTTTTAGATTAAAATTATAAACTAAAATTGTAATTCAAGTGAGACCACAGAGCACGGTCCTAAAAAGAAAAACAAAGCAACCATTAAAACTCACAAATCTCAAACTGCTCACTCTAGTCCTGATGGGTGTGATTTGATTTCCCTGGGCTACATAATAATTCAAAGATCATGGAACTACAAAGAGTGTTTGGCACACAGGTTCAGCTCATTCCTGTAATTCTTCTGTTATTATGAGAGGGGAAAGTAGTTAATAAGGGACAGCTTTATTATACAACTTGTCTTCCCTGCAAAATGAGGATTTATTTTTTCCTTTTTTTATTGCATATAGCCAGCTTGGACTTCTCTCTTGCTCCAACATAGCTGCTGTCTACTTAGTTCTACTGCCAGCAATCCCAGGAAGTCTCACTACTCTTTCCATCTCCTGCTTACTGATAGTCGCCATGTAAGCCTCAGAAAGCAACATCACACAAGTCATCATTACTAAAAAGACAATTTTTTTTTTTACAATTTTTTTCCTTTTCAGATTTTCACCAGCTGTGCAAAGCACCTATGCTGTATGTTTCCTCATGCTGTCATATTAGAATATGCTGATTATCCACACACCAAGGAAGACATTACAGAAACAGATCTGGAGGAGCTTTGCTTGAGAACAATTTCAAGTTATACCACTGAATTAGTTGCCTTCACATGATGGTGTGCAGAGGCCAGTGGTGAAATCTGAAATGGAAGTAAACCTAACACCTCTTGATTCTACCAGGAGCCAAATTTATTATCACCTGTAGTAAAATGCATAGTTCATCTGACTTAAAACATGGCCATGAAAGGACTCATGAAAAGTAACCATAACTTTTCATTCATCAATCTGAGAGCATTTTATCAGGAAGAGTGTAATTAGCTCAGTATCAGGCTGGGATAACTGAGGCACCAAACAGTGAAGTGCCTTGTCCATTTTTTTACAGGAAGTTGATGTCAGAACTGATAATAGAAACAGCCACACATCCTGGCCTGTGCCCAGGTTTTTACACTATCTCCCTTTACTTGCCAGAGTAAGCTTGCTCTGTCTTCCATCGAGCGTTTGCGCTACAAGAAGCTGAAGGACACACCATATAAAGAACCCAAAGAAAAAGCTAGTTTTATACTAGTCATGATAATCTGTACTTGGTATATAAAATGTGTACCCATATAGAAAAATAAAATCTGTCATTAGCCACATACACGAACGGAACATTTTAAATGGATTTAGGCAGAAAAATATAGCATGGAAAAATGGTTCACCACATATGCCAGAACAATGCTCCCTTCCAGTGAGAGGTAACATTAACACCCAGTCATGAGGGATATCAACTGTTGTAAAATCACAGTGTAATTCATAAGACTATATAGGATTTTTTTAATCCACGCAATAGAATTACTGGATCTGATTATTTCTTTGGGACACAATTTGCTTTTTTGATGCATTTTATTTCCCACAAGTGAATTTTCATTTGCGGAAACCCACTGGTTTGGAATCAATATGGTCAGGATACCAAGTCAAAGCTGCAGCATAATGATTGACAATATAACACAGTACACAGAATATGATTAAAATGAAAAGCAGTTACGTATATACAAGGCAGTACATCTTGGAACAGTTTAGTAACAACAGTAAATGCAGACTGTAGTGAACAAGAAGTTAGCCTGACAACCGAAACCTAGCATAACCCTGCATTTGTAAAAGCATCTCTACAACAGAGAAGGTGTTATGACGAGGCATTTCATAGAAGCTACTTCAGCTGGAAATCACCCTAAGTGAAGCTTAAGGGCGAAAGGTTGAAACAAGGCTTGGGAAACATGAGTATAGGTAAATGAACACTAGGTAACTGCTCAAAAGCTAATTTTAAGGCAAATAAAAAGCTGATTGCTAGAAAGCAGTTATAAAAATGACCTCAGCTCTGTACAAGTAAAAACTAGCTTTCTGACTCTCCGCAGGTTAGTTGCATTGGAGTGACAGAGATGGACCACAATGAAAACTAATTCCAGTCCAGTAACTTTGGCCTAGCTAAAGGCTTTGTGGTGTATTGGGACCTATACCAAGCAACAGCTAAAATGACACGGGGTGTGGGGGGGTTGTGTTTAGCTCTAAACTGCTAAAATAAACAACAGGCATTTGCCAAACAGCTTCCACTGGAATTTGCACCTTGGCTTGTACCTGGTCTTTAGGACTGACCCCAGGAACCTGGAACCTAGATCTACAGAGGACCCCCAGCCTAAGGAGCTCTCCATAGAAACAGGGCCTATTACTAGTATTACTTTCACAAACTTGAGGAAAATGTGCAAGGGTCCCTGAATTCTGTGAAGCTGTCTGATTCTCAGGTCAACCCTGTGCACTTTATGAAACAGGAATACTTCACAGGGTAGTGAGGGGGTAGGGAAGGACCACATCTCTGTTACCTGGTGGTTGCTTCTCTTCTCCTTCAGTTGAAAAAGACAGCAATAGAAACATTTCATATCCTTTCAAGAAGATAGCTGCCTGTCCTTGGGAGCCACTTCCTTGATCCCTGTAGCTATGTGAAGTAATTAGAGCAATATTGGTGCAGGGAGAAGCAGTGGATTCTTGACCAGGCAATGCCACACTATGGAGCATGTTAAATTGCCTCTGGATCAAGAGGTTTGAAGAGTCTTGCTGCTGCCAGGAGCTTGCTTATGTGCCTTTCCTCTGTGATGCCAGCTTCTTGAAGGCAAGTTTGTGACAGAGAAGGCACTTTGCTCAGTGTGTTGAATCCTGCTTCTGTGAGCAGGCTGGAATACATAGGTAGGCCAATGGAAATCAGCCAGTCAGATACTGAGGTGATAAGTCCTGGGGATAAAGGTTTTCGGCAAATTTCAGTAAGCCCTCCACTTGGAATCTGGGCAGGAAAGAAAAAAAAAAAAGGAACCCTTAATGTTAAACATAACTGCTTGTTTTACAGCATGCCTTCTTTTGTTTTTTCTTCCAAACTGGCAGAATTTCATCGCAGACATTTAAACTTCTCTGATGCCACATTTGTCAGTACGAGAACGGTGTGGACGGAAAGGGGAAGATCACCTTGCATAGGAGCAACAGGAACAATTTTGTCAGTGCAGACGCACTGGGCAGTATCTGGCTGCCTAGGCAACTGTCATGTGCCATTCTGAATTAGACTGAGATCAGTGAAAAGCAGCCAGTGACAGGACTTTCCAGGGTGATCCATTTAATTTCTCAGTAAGGCAAGAGAATACCAATTTTGCCTATTACCTCCTCAGGCAGACCAAGTTCTCTTGTACAAAGCCATGAAAGCTTTTGGCGGTTTCCCCCTCCTGCTTTTGCTAAGGAGGAGTGGACAACAGTATAGTTTAAGAAATTAAAAAGGGGAGTAAAACCTCTCAGATTTCAATACAGAAGTGTTTAATACATGACCTCCTTAGTGAGTGTCTGCTACCACTGCCTGCAGTCTGCTTAGACTTTCAAGACTATTATTCAGTCAAAAGACAGGGCCATCCGCTCTGTTTTCAACCACTAACTGTCCTCATTTGGGACAGGGGAGGTACCTCGTCCCCCTTGTAGTACCCCTAACTATGTTGTACCTGCTGGGTGAACACAGGAAGCACTTTTGTACCAGGACTTTGCAGGTATCTTCCTTTACCAGTAGCCAGTCCTTTTTAAAATTCTGCTCATCAACAGAAAATTTAGTTTATGGAAATACTCACTGCCATGCGATGCTGCTTCCTCAGCTGCTTTACCCGGATTTGGTCCATGTTTGTGGCAACATCCTTTTCAGGCTGGTCTAAGTCTTCAGAATACCTCTGTACCAAAGCCTCAGGAATGCCACAGCGACCGTGCTGAATGTTCCCAGCCAGACACAGAGGAGAGAGGATATATGGAAGAAGTGTAGAATACAGATCGATCAATACAAAGGTAAAGAAAAGTGCAGGATGGGAGCAAGAAGGAGCTTTCTTTGAGATTCCATGAAAACTGAAAAAGCAATCTCTAAAGGAAGGACTGGACCTTAGGACTCCTTCCTTCCCAAAAAGATGTCCAAATCACTATGCTATCAATTCAGATTTTCTTGGAAGCATCAAATCTAATAATGACTTCCTTTTTCAGCTTTACTTCCCCATGCTAGCAGAGAAAGAGACATCTCCATGCCCAATGCCACCAAGGTACTAGTGGCCTGAAAAGATGAATGGTCAGAATAAGTCTAGGATTTCTCAGTCCCCCGACAACACAAGAGTTACTTTAGGTGTAAGGCCTGATAGCAAAGACAAACATAGTTATAGAATGCATAATGTCCCAATGATATATGGTTTATCTAGGCTGGTTACTCACAAAAATACAATAGGTACAATAACTAAGAGACTATTCCTTGAAATGCCAGTAGAATAAAAACACTGACGCAATGTCCTTACCTTGTCAGAGTACGGTTCTTCAGTAAGATCAATGTCTTCAGACTGCAACTTGTTTTCTATTACCATTTCCAGATCCATTCCCCTGCTACAAGAGAACTTCCTCCCTGAAGCAGGACCTAGCTTTATCACATGCTGCTGAACACTAGCAGTCTCTGGGAGCTCCGACAGCCAGGGTGGCAGTGGGCTAGGAGGGCTACTGGGCTCCTGTTCAGAAGATGTCCTACGGACAGGTACTCCATGACAATCAATGGGCGTGGATGAGCTGCTCTTTTTTACTGGCAAACATGGTGGTTCTAGGCTTGAGTTGTTTCCACTTGGGGTCACAGGAGGATGATATAATCCATTAGAAAGGCGTTCTCGGCATTTTTTGGCAGGGACAGGCGGTGGCTGAGAAGGATTTTTTGGTTGCATTCTTGCCTCATTTGTGCCTTTTTGCTCAGCTTCTAGACCTCCCTTGAGGACTGGAGCATAATCAGCCCGTGCAAGGTCATGAAAGCCTTTACTTTGTGTTTCCAGAGGCGTCCTTGTTGCAAGATGCATCGCTAAGGCAGGCTGAGCTTCACAGTTTTTCAGGGGGAACAGAGCAGGCTTTCCACCTGCAGACTCCATTACAGAGCCATCCAATTCCTTAGCTCTTCCCTTCTGAGAACTAGCAACTCCTTTACCCTGCATGCCCATCAAGTCATCTACCATACAGCTGCCTCCATGAGACAGGGGCGGCCGGGCAAAGCCAGTTGCCTTTTTTGCTATATCCAGTGAATCCTGAGGAAAAGAACCTAATTCCTTGCTAGCATCCTGTAGATTAGTATTGCATTCTCCCTGGAGATCATCCAGAGAGTGAGATCTTGGCCATGTATCTACACCCTGCGGGCCATCCAGAGTTTCATAGCTCTGACAGACGGCAACCGGTAAGCTTCTACGGTTCTTCTTCAGACCCGTAACAGCTGGAGGTTTGACAGAGCTCTTCAGAGCACGATGCGCACAACTCAACCGGCTTGCTTTTTCTCCTTGCTGTAGAGTTTCTATTGACTTGGTCAGTGGAAGTGTAGGATAATTTGATAGCTGGTTTCTGCTGAATTCCTTAAAGTTATGCTCACTTGCTGATTTTGAGGGCAGAAGACAGGTCTTTCGAGTTTTACCTAGAAGCAAACAAATCACAGTCCACAATTAAAAAAAAAAAAATCTGCAGTGTAAATAATGGATCACTCCTAAATGTACAAGAACCCAATGCCATTTTAAGCATATGAATTTGTGAGCTTCAGCTTCATTCATGAAGAACTGGTAAATGTGGCCATGTAAGGAAAATACATTTAAAATACATAATATCCTTCCTACTCTCTGATTTGCAGAAATTTGAGGTTTAGCTCATGTAAACCTTTTTCAGTGTAAAAATATCCTACAGTTAGAACTGATACCCTATACCCATTATATGACCTGGTTTGACCCCACAAAGAAATAACTCTAAAGACTTAGCTTTTTTTCTACTTTTCTAATTTGTTTAGGATATCAATAATTATGTTCACCTTCTAATGAGATTCACCAGATTGCTCAGGAAAGCTTTTTTTTTTTTTTTTTAAAAAAAAAAGATCCTGTTTATTCACTTTAAAGTGTGCCAATAGTGTTATTTAATCTTTGAAATGAGCAACAAACTATTCGCAATGGCAAACAAGACAGCAAAAAAAAAGTGTTGGAAGACTGGTTTTGCACCAGTCTCTTTGTAAGGTTACTTTTAGGGACAGCAGTTTTATGGAAAAAGGTCTTTTACTATGAAATGGAGAAGTGTTTCAAAAGGGAGTTTCAAGTGTGACTAATGTAAGTGTTATTCTCATGTCATAGTTTATTGAAATGAAAGGTCTTAGAGATGTGGTGTTTTATTATAACCACTTAAGATGAGATGACATAAATCAATGTTATTTGTAAACTTTCTTTTATATTTTTTGAGATGTGTGCCACTGATTTGAAACACTGAAGTCCATCAAATCTGCTTGACAGAAAAATTCTGATCAAAGGGACTGAGCTCATTAGAGCATTCATTAGCATGAAATACAAGGTCCTTTCTCAAATACTGCAGAGATTTTTATTTTTATTCTTTTTAACAAGACAGAATTAAATTTGTCTCAAAGCAGACAACCTCTCAGAATGACAGCACATCCTTAACAGCTGTTGTGTTCAAGCTGACAGGGCTACTTTCCCCCATGTATAATAAGATTTCTAAAATCAGGATAGATAAAGCTTGAAATTTATTTTTCCAATGGGAAAAAAACCCCCAAAACAACGAAAAACCCCAAACCAACATATTTGGCTAAATGGTATCAAAAGTCTGTAATAACAGGCAACCAATAGTTGCCAATTAAAGGACCAGTTACTTTTAGAGATCTGAGAAGTTTTGCTAACTTCACTGGAACTAAATTAATCTGGTATACTTTTAAGCAATAGATGCTTTCTTCTCATATAGGTTGCCTTCAAAGCTTTATCCTGAAAGGAGCACAACGCTTGGCTTTTGAATAATATACACTGCTTGCTTTGAATATGAAAGAAAGAACCTGTTTAACCTAAATGAGAAATAGCTTGCTTTCTCTCTTTCTCTTGCCTCTTTCTTTGACCAGTTTAAAAAACAAAGTATACAGAAAACTAGCAAAGAAAATGGAAGTTACATCTAAAGAAAAATAGGGAAAACATTCTCCCCCCCCAAAAGTTAGTTCCATTTACTGGCATGCCAGCAAGGTTACTCTATCTAAAATTAACGCGTGCCTATAATGGAAGCATACAGGAACTCCTTTCTCAGAAGCTGTACAGTTCACAGCTCTACTCAACCTAAATATTACCATTTCTCCAAAATGCCAATGAAGACACATCACACATTAAGTCGACTCCCTTCTTACAACCTTGACTTCAGGTAGCTCAGAGAAGTAGCAGAAAGACTTCTCCACCTGCACCTTTCCATGGAGCTAGGCCAACACCTTCTGAAAATAACTTACAACCACATTAAAAAGACATGTGTAAGAAATGTTACATTCATTTTTTAGTGCCTTCAGGCACTGATGTCAATATGTAATGAGTATGGAAAGGAGTGTTCTCTTTTCATTATTCATATTTGCTTGTACATGTCTGACTTATGCAGTAATTCACCGTATTGTCTGGGGCTTGCTGTTATGATTCACGTAAAAAAATCCATGTACCTTCTTTTCAATCTGAAATATTGATCAGGGGTTTATATACTGGTATTAGTGGGTATATCAGGGGTATACTGGTTTTAAGAAAGCACACTCAGGAACCTCAACACTGAAAAAAAAGGTGTGAGAAATGCTACTACTGTGCAACACAAGCTCTCACTGAGGCCATAAGGGTATCTGGTAAACAACATTTTGTTTTTTAGAAATGAGATATGTCTATATAAAGCCTGTGAATGGAAAAAAGAAGAAATGGGGAACAGAAAAAGGAAGAAGAAATCAACAAGAAAAAAATTTTTTTGGGGGGGAAAGTAAAATCAAATATTTAGTTAATTCCAGCCCCGTTTTGCATAAAAATACAAATGTGGAGAGAATGGAAGTTCAAAACATTTCTTCTATAAAGTATATAACCAAACATGCAACCTTTAAGCTCTCTGCTTCAAAATGGTTTTTAAAAAGTGCTGAGTTCAATGCTACTCTTTTGTACAAAGGATAGGGGTTCAGAATGTAATTTTTCTTACATAGATTTATGTCAAGAGCAGTATCAGGAGGGCAGCTGTGATGTCTCTTTTTCTAGCTATTCCTTCCCTCTTCCTGACTGCCAGGTGTAACTTCATTAGATGTTAAGAAAGGAAGGAAATAGTTCCTGAAAACAGACTTTTAAATATGTTTTTAAGTTGTTTTCATGAAGTGGAGAGCTATATAAGCCATGTCCACAAGTGTTACATTCCTACAAGGGTTCAAGTATATAGCTAGTAAGGTTTAAAACACATTTTTAATGTTAGCATTTTTGATAATAATTCATTCTTATGATTCCCTGGTACAGTTAAGCAGTCTAATGCCTTTCATAGAGCTGTCAACCACAGCAGCATCTCTGATTTAAATGTGTGCAAAAGGACAAAGGTGTCTGGGTGAAAACTAAGATAACAAAGGTGACCCTTACACAAAATGAAACGGAAGTTTATATTGTTTCCAGGTTCAGTTCAAGCTACAGGCATACTTCAACTCCTTTGTTTAATGTTATGATGCAGTTTTGGTTAGAAAAAGCACTGTCCACCTCTCATGACTCATTAGAATACAGAGACAGAACTTTCCAATTCCCTGTCATCATCTGCCTAAGAAGCAAGGAGATTATTTTGGGGAATGTTTCCAGAAGTACCAGAGCTACAGCACGAAATTTTCAGTGTTTCTCTTAGTACTTCTTTCTGTATGGAAGACAGTTCTCAGAAAGTTAACTATTCAAAACCGCACACAGAATGCATTCAGTGGCCTGTCCTGCTCTCTGTGGCTATATTTTGTGTACATTTCAAACAGCTCTGCTGACACAACAAATATGATGGCAGGGTAGACAATCCCAGACTCATTGCTTTTTTTCACTCATTACAGACCAGTAGAAATGACATTACATTAGGCAATGTGGCCACCTGTTCTGTTGCTTCCTTCTCTAATTAGCACTGAATGCTATAGTGCTTAGGATGCCTACTTGGCACCATGGAAATCTGGGCTTCAGCTTCTGCACAAATCGCAGAACACCCTTATCCCACCAGATAAAGCCAAGTCTGTTTCTTCAGCTCTGTCCATTGCATGTGCAATTTTGATCTCTTACCGTCCCCTCTCTCTTTAAAAAAGCTATACAACACAAGAAAAGGTTCAAAGAAGCCAGGCATGATCAGGGACATGAAAGACCTATAGGGAATAATTAACAGGCCTTCTAAGATTAGCAAAGAGATGACTTGGGAAGGAGTATAACAGAGGTCTATACACAGACACTGTTAGGTATGGGGGTTCTAAGGAAGACCAGGGATGTTCATAAAGAGAAACAGTTTCAGGAAAATGGATGAACGCCAGGAAACAGCACCCAATTTTTGAAGTCCTTCAATGACTCATTGCCCAAGAGTACCCTGGGAAGCATCAGATATGCTTGCTCTGTTCCTATACTCTTCTCTAGCTATCTGCTTTTGGCTAGTCCTGTGAGAACAAGATTTCCAATATGGTTTCCAAATGCAGTCAGACAGATGACCTTGCACGCAAAACAAGCCCAGTATCTGCACTGGTGTCAGAAGTCTAAAGGAGAGCTTGCTCTCTCTGCCTTGTTTCAAACTAAGGACTGGACTATATGGACTAATGGTTTGCTCATGCATGGCTGCTTTTTGCTCTTACTTTCTTCCTGTCTAACACCAAATAGGTCACAACGTTCCTTGTTCTCTGTAAATGGGAATAAAATCACAACACTGCTTTAAGCACATTGTGGATACCTCTGAGAATACCCAAATATTTCTGCAGTGGGACCCTGAGAAGTACCTCTGAAAGATACATCTGTACCACTGCCATAGTACATAGCAAACCATTTTCTATCCAAAATGTAAGAGCAGCTATGAAATCTTGAACTGATGCCAAAAGGTCCAATATCAGCCCAAACCATAGGACAGTATACTAGTTATCAAAATATTATGTATAGCCATTCCGCAGAAAATGTGAAGACCAATTTCTTCTCAGAATGCATTACCCTCTTATGGAGGGCACTTTATTATTGCTGGTCTGCACATTATGGTGTTTATACTAGACAAATGATTATCCTTACTTTAACAGATGAGAATCAATGTATTTTGAAAATAATATGCATTTAAACAACTATGGTCCACAAACTTTGCAAAGAAGGTGGAGCACATTTCAGATTAACCAACCTTGACAAAATCTCTGAATGAATCCCATACCAAATGTTCTTTTCATAACGGTTTTCAAAACAAGCACTAAATGCATTTGTGAGCAAAAATGATACAGAAATGCAGCAAGCCATACACGAAAAGCAATATAAAAATCATCAGTGTTATTTCACATTCTGCAAAACTCAGATAGAAATATTAGCTTAAATGTAATTGTAAGGATCTAATCAGCCAGGCAATGACAACTGCTTTCTAAAGATTTTATTATATTGTTAAAATAAGGAAAATGTACAGGCAGCAATTTAATTTCAGTGCTACAGCTATCATTATGATGGCACTTAGAGACAAAAAGAAAGAAAATTGTCACATATGCCATATATTTAGCTATGATTATATTCCAGCATGCCTACTGCATGGGAATTCATATTTGAGAACAAAAATCTTTCCGCTTTCAGGAATTTAGCGTACTGCCGATTTCAGGCATTCAGCTTCAAAGAAAATTGCAATTTTCTTCAATAAATGGTTATTTCTGAATGGCAGACTGACAGAAAATGCATACTAACAGAAGGATCTTTAGCTCATATTTTAAATTGGAAAAACGGCCATTACAAGGGGCATACAGTATCTTTACTTTTTCTGTTCTTGGTTTCCTGTTTATGCTGGATGTTAGCAATGAAACCAGGCAGTCTGAGGCCAAGCCATGGCTCAAATGTTTGGAGTGATTATGTCAAACTCAAACCAATTTAATATATTTTAATATTTCATCCCTAATGAGAAGTTTACACTATCCCTCAAGGAAAGCACGCTCACTCAGCAGAACAACCTGATTTCTTGAGAACAGAGTAATCTCTATTATCTGTCTTTGTAATTTTTCAGTGCATCACCTTTCACTGATGCAAGATAAGGTAATGGGAACTGATATATTAACCTTTTTTTTTCATAGTTTATTTCCTTGCCAACTTCCCAATTAATTTAACCTGCTAGTGTTCATACACTAAAAAGTCCTAAATCTCTGCCATTGGCTTCTGATCAGAGGAGAACACAACAGCAACCTAAGCAAACACAAAAACATGGCCTAAAACAGAGAATATTTTTTCTAAACAGTTTTTGTATGGGTTTAGAAGAAATCCTCCTAATCTAAGTGAAGTTCAGTGACTTCTCCATTGCCAGTAGTCCCTTAGTCATGGGCTGTTGGAGTGTGAGTAGTACAAGCCCCACAAGGCACAGTTTCATGAAAATATGCTAGGGAGTGGAGAAGGCAGGGAATGGCAGTGAGAGTGCCTGTTGCCTTAGGATCACAAAAGAAAGATCATCTGTGGAATGTGATCTGTTTCCTACCAATGGAAATAAATAAATTAGAAACAGTAGCAATGAAAACCAATGCCTCAAGCCAAGAGGGAAAGAGACAGAGCAAAGGAGAAAGTCAAGTATGAAGCAGCTTGTGTTAGCTAGGAACAGCAGCAGAAAGTACATGAAATTATCTACTGAAAACAGGCTGCAGGGTTTATAAAGCTCATTGCTGTCACCATTACCATTCTCCAGGTTTTCACTGCTTTCATAGCAGCCAGAATCCCGAGGAGAGCATCCGGTTAGGCCTTGGCCTTCAATGAGAAGTTTCTCCTGAGATCCTGACTGGTCGCTGTTACCTAAAGGATGCAAGAATACAGTGAAAAACAGGCAAACAGGAACTTCTCAACCTTCCATTTTCAACACCATTATCTTGCGTGTCCAAAGAAGGGCAAAGAAGCTGGTGAAGGGTCTAGAGCACAAGACTTATGAGGAGCATCTGAGGGAACCGAGGTTGTTTAGTCTGGAGAAAAGGAGGCTGACGGGAGACCTTATCTCTCTCTGCCTGAAAGGAGGTTGCAGCAAAGTGGGTGTTGGTCTCTTCTCCAAAGTAACAAACAATAGGACAAGAGGAAATGGCCTCAAGTTGTGCCAGGGGAGGTTTAGAACGGATATTAGGAAAAATTTCTTCACTGAAGGGGTTGTCGAGCACTGGAACAGACTGCCCAGAGAAGTGGCTGAGTCACCATCCCTGGAGGTATTTAAAAGATGTGTAGATGTGGCACTTAGGGACATGGTTTAGTGATGGACTTGACAGGCTAGGTTAATGTTTGGACTTGATGACCTTAAAGGTCTTTTCCAATCTAAACAATTCTATGATTCTGTGATCCTCCCTGTTGTATTAATTGTATTAGATCACTGTTTTAGAAAAGTGAGCATTAGGAATAGCCACCACAAATGCTGGAAACGTTCATCCCATCATCATTTGGTAAAGGATTAAGCAACAGCCTCAGCACAAGCGTGAGGGAGCAGTGTGGTACATAATGAAAGCTGAATGGACTGTGTGTGCCTTGGGGCCAAGTCCTGCAACTTACAACCATGTAAATTTATTTAAAGTGATGGTGTCTAAGTTCTTTCTAAGACTTAAAAATCTTCAAAAACCAAAAGAAAAGCAAAAAGCACTAAAAAGAACCAAATCAAGTAAAAAATAATAAAGTCATAATCCTGACCTACTTTCCACAATGGACCAAGAGGAACTAGGTCCTCCCCCCTCAGAACCCAATGGAGCCCTAAGGCAGCCTGGAAACTGATCTAGAACCAACAAGCGAGCTAGAACCAACAAGCGAGCTAGAACCAAGCGTAGACCCATAAAGTGATCTAGAACGAGCTCTAGAATGCCATCTAGACCCACAAAGTGCTCTAGAATGGTATCTAGAACCACAGAATTATACAGAATGGCACTTTAGAACAAGCTCTAGAAGGCCATATTGAACCAAAGTGATCTAGAATGAGCTCTAGAGTGGGATCTAGAACATCAATGTGTTCTAGAATGAGGGCTGGAATGGCACCAGAATGTGATCTAGAACTTGATCTAAAACGGGCTCTATAACCAAGGAGTGATCTAGAACACAACCTGGAATGCGATATAGGACAAACAGGTGATCTAGAAACTCGCTCTAGAATGTGATCCAGAACAATAATCGCGCTAGAATGTGATCTAGAATCATAAAGCGAGCTAGAACCTGATCTAGAACTACCTCCCTGCCAAAAACCCCAGCTCCAGAATTCAGACCTGCACCAACACCGCCCCAGCTCTACAAACAACTGACTGTACAGGACTAACTATCTGTCAAAGGCCCTGATAAGGAAAGGACTTGTTATGTCTCAAACATCTTGGTTGTAAAAAGGCAATAAGCAAAAATCCTCTTCCTTGCTGATAAGAAGTGAAGAATGCACGCAAGGCTTCATTCCACTCACTAACCAAGGACAAACTTTTGCTTAACAAGGTTGTCGCCATCAGCTCCAAGGTGCCAACAAGGTGTTCAAGAAATGTGTAAATGTGGTGCTTTGGGACATGTTTTAGTGGGTTAGGTGGCATTGGGATGACAGTTGGACTTGATGATCCTTGAAGTCTTTTCCAACCTTAATGATTCTATGATTCTATAAAGGATCAGGAGTGGGTCTGGCAAAGTTAGATATTGTCCCATAATGAAGGGAGAAAGGACAAGGGAGAGACTAGTGGTAAAAATTCCTTCCTTCCTTGGTCTGTGCAAAAAGCCAACACTCAAATGTGGTCCATCCAGGCTGAATAGGCTGGATTCCAGGAATTTACCCAGAATGTGTGGTCAGAAATCATACTTTGTAAAGAACCTAAATCTGGAGCTGAAGATACAGAAAACCAAATTCACGATGCAAGGATACAGTTCATGTTGTGTTTTTTTTCCCCTACAATAAAATGTCAGAAATGGCCATTCCAATTCCTACTGTCAGCACATAAAAAGTAATTATGGGGTGGAACTAACTGCTGTTGCCCCTCCCAGGTTCCAGCTGTCTGGTCCCCATCTCTTTCTCTTCATCACCCTGACCTGGAACTGGAATTTATACTTTCCAACCACCACATCACATAGTTCTTCAAGTTTTCAAACCAAAATTGAAGGGCCCTAAAAAAAAATAATTATTTCAGGGAAGTGAGCATTCTAAATAGGTCTGCAAATAACAAAGAGAAGTTCATATTAGGTGACGAAAAGCTATTCTGATACAAGTGAAAATAATCTAATTCTGCAACTGCAGTTTTATTGGGGGTAGAGGAGGGTGGAGAAACTGTGGATGCCTCTTTGGGAAATGAACAAGAAAGCTACATGTCAGTGAAAGCTCAGGCCACACAGCACTGTCTAGAGATAGTAACCACACACTGATCTGTAACAGAATTAAGCATTGCCCACTTAGTAAGCAGCTGTTTAAATTGCTGCTATGGCAGTTTAAGCTAAGATTTTGCACAGAAGCAGCTGAGAAAACCCCCACGCAATCCATTCCACTGATTCTGCTTGCTGGGATACTAAACTTCTGCTGACATTTAGGGACAAAGGAGAAATTCAGTAGTCTCAGGTTGCTGCAACTAGGCATAGAGCACATCTGAATTCCTGTCTCAAGCTACACTTGCTTTTCAAATGTTTCTACTCTATCATGACTCTACTGTGACTACTGCATGGATGGTGCAGTGCCACTTCTCCTGTGTGGCAAAGACGTCATCCAATTTGACTGCCATGGCTTACTCTGCTTTCCCTCATCTTTGCAACCTCTTGCCTGAGATCATGTGTACAACGGGCAGAATTGCACTGCTGCATCTTAGATAGTTGGGTCACTGTCTTTCACTCTTTGCATTTGACTGGTATATTTTCTCCCTTTGAAAATCACTGTGTTGTCGTGTACAACCTGAAGCTACCTGTACCATCCTGCAATTCACAGTATGAGAATGCACGTGCAGGTAAAATAAAAGAAACTTTAATTCACATTACCCTTCTCCACAGCCCTCTGGGCTTTGATCTTTTTCTTACCCTTGAGATAACCTCAGTCTCTTCCCTCTAGTCTAGAAGCTTCTTCTTTCCTGTTCTCCATGCCTCAGCTCCTTATTTTCAGTAGGTTATCTCAGGATTTACTCCTGAACATCAGTGTTCTAAAGGGTATGTGTTGTACACTTGACGTCACTGGAATAAGCTGGGTAGCAGGGCTTACATGAACAAAAGAATTCTGGCAGAACAAATACAAGTCTTAAGTCACAGCTGTTACACTGGATTACCCTGGAAATAACTAGATTGGTGGGGGAGGTGGGGAAGATCAAAATCCTGGAACCAGTTTTCTGCTTTAAGGGGTTCACAAGGTTCTCGGCAGAGCTCTAATAAAATTGAAAACCTCAAACATCCAACATACTATCATACTCCTGTAGAAGTTCCACTGCTGTGAGGAGGACGGCTCTGTGCTCAGGATCTCGGATGTTCAGTTCATCCAAATCTTCCTCTTCTAAAAGCTTAAAGGTATCCAGATCTTCATAACCATTGAACAGAAAAGTGGGCATGTGCTCCTGCATAAAAGGAAAAAAAAAAGGTAAAAAAAGAGCTGTAGGACAACAGATTTATTCAACTTATTTTGTCAATAAAGATACTAGAAGAGATTCTCACAACCAGCAAAAAAATAACAGCAAAATTATAGGATTATAGATAGTATAAACATTACTCAGAGTTCAGGGAAGTAGCTGTGCCATAACTAGAATGCTGTATATATTTTTGTATTTGGAAGTACAAAGGGTGAATGACATCTGCACGAGTTTATCCCTAGACCTTCTGAACAGAAACATGGAAATACCCCTCCTTTTTAAAGACAGGGTAACTATTGTTATTTTACACTTTTTGCTTACTTTTGAAGTGTGTTAGCTAGTAGCTGTATTATGCAACAATTTAAGGTCTCCAAGTGCATATAACTTGCAGCCTGCAGCACTTCATCAAACCTGACAGGCACTTCTGCCCAGCCTCTGCTATTTTCACTCTGCAGCTAAGACTCAATTCTGCTAAGTGGTGTCACACTCCTCAGGATTATGAATCTGGTGTGCAGCTTTCAAAACTAACAAGTCCACAGATGTGGCCCCCTTCCCACAAGCAAAACGGAAGGGTAAACAGAAAGAGATAATTTGGACCTTTAAGTTGATGCGATCCAAGAGATCCTCAACTGACTTGGGCTGGGGTGGTCTGCTTTTCCGGCGTCTCCTGGTGGGCCGCTTCGGCTTCTCTTCCTCTTCATTTAACACGTCCACATAGATAAATTTGAAAGTTTTTTTTAGCAGGCCCATCCAAGTGCCCATGGGGGGTTTGCTGATTATATCAATGATGTCACCTTTCTGCAGACCCAAGAAGCAAAAAAGGCATTTAGGCATGCTTTCTGATGGATATTCAAGCAAACACATCCACCTTCTCTTAGATTTTCACATACACTGAATGGACAACACTCTTTAGTTTTCAAAAGGTGAACCACAGCTCTTGCAAAAATGTCTGATTATACTTGTTTTACAAACGGAAGAAAATGGAATTAAGTAACATGCTTAAGATGACAAAGCACGTCAACAAAAGAACCTGGAACCAACCCCAACTCACAAACCTGCTTACACCCCCAGCAGTGCATCACTGCTGTTTTGTACAAATGTCTCTAAACTGTGCAACTATCTGAAACTGGTGCAAATTAAGAACATGCTCAGTGTATATGGGCACAATCTCACATCAGATCTCCTGAGGAAAGGAGGCCTACGCAGAAGGAACCATGCAACACTGCTGCTTTTCCTAATAGGCTCCTAACCATAACAAAAATATGGACACAAACTGTTTTTGTTTCCTTAAAGATATTACCTTACGTACATCTGCTTTAATAGGAATTAGTTGCCCTTGGAACTTATGTAATGAACGCAAGGAGTCAGATAGTTTGAATCTAATACAGCACAACTGAAAATAGTAAAAGTTGATACCCAGAAAAATAAAAGGGGGGGGGGGGGGGACAATTCACAGTCAGCAAAGCTATTCAATATTAACTCAAAACAAGTTATATTAACTGAAATGCCTTTAAGAGACACTATGTGCAGGCACAGCCACATTTCTTCCACGGATTTTGAAAGTTTTTCCATTGATGGATTAATTCATTGTGGCAGACAAAGTATTTTTCAAGTCTTTCAAACAAAATCCTTGCAAAATGGAAATGAATTTGTGGCACATTTTTATTTTTCCAGAAACTAAAGACATAAGTATCTTTCCCTGGACATGGAGAAATACTAATACTTATGTTCTATAACATTTTGTTGTAATCCAGGGAACTCTTAAATGTATCAGAGTAAGACAGATTAAAGGCTTCAAAACCACATGTGAACACATTAAAAGACCAAGAATTGTATAGTTCTTGCAAAGAGCTCTTAATTAAGAATTTTGGTAAAATAAAAGTTTGACCCATTAAAACCAGAAATAGCTGGTACCTTGAGCTTCAGAGAGTCTGTATCATAAGGACTCGGAGTAAAATCAGTGTGAACCCTGGCTCTTCCACAAAAAGGTCCTCTGTAAGGAGGCTCTTCATCATCACCATCTTCTGATTTCACGCTCTCCCTGTTGCTGGTTGAGGAATCTGTTGTGCTCACTGTCTGACCACCTGTGTAAGAGACATAGCATCAGTCCACAAAAAAGAATCTCTGTGAAGAAGTTTCAGAAACTAACAGAGGCAAGACAGAAAATGTAACTTCTTTCTATAAAACGTGGTAATCAAAAGTTAAAAGTCCTTACACATGTGATGGGAGAGTCAGTTTGCACTCTTGTTTTCCCAAATTCAGCTCCTCAATATTTAACTGAGCTGTATAACTAATGTCTCATTTATGGTACATCACAAGAGATGTCATCTTTCTGGGATGTCCACAAAAAAGCATAGTGGTGTGAGGAAAATAAGCTCTGAATCCTGCATGAGGGTTCCAGATTCCCCCCTCATGTCCAGAAATTTGGTTTTACAGCAACAATTTGTATTGATATTACAAAAAAAAAAAAAACCAACAAAAAAAACCCAACAAAAAACCAAAAAATGCCCAAAAAACCAAAACTGCATGATTTTCAGAACACACGTTCCTTTATTTAACAACGGAGCTTTCTCTTCAGTTTTTATTACCTCAATATGTTCTTGGTTTCTATGGGTCAGTAATTCATAGTGAAGCAAGTTCACACCATTTGTGTCCCACTTAAGCTTTTGTGTAGAGACAATCTTAACCAGAGAGGTTTTAAATAATACTCCTCTAACTAGTTAAAGAGAGAACCTCAAGGCCTCTCTAGAGGGGCGGTGGGAAGCCCATCAGGCGTGCCCAGGAGAAATCGAGTGTAAAGATGAGCCTGTTTACTACTGGCCAATGATTGTAATTCTCATTCCAGTCATTTATATTATATAAGAGCACGACACAGCAGACCCAGCCAGAAAACAGGATCTCACTTTTTCCGGGCTCTGTATCAACATAAAACAAAAAAGGTCCCTGCAACAAAGAGCTTACGGTTCTTTGTAAACCCTTACTGACTCATCAGCCTTTCTACTTTTTAACCACTGCTGCTGTTTTGACTTTATCTGATTCTGCTTACTGTGGAGATCTCTGCTCCCTGAAGCCACAGAAATGGAGCAACACAATTAGAACTGAACTTACTCATTGAACTCTGACCGCTTAAGGAACTCCTCAGGCTCTCTACTGAGCCACCGGCTTTCAGCTTGGGTTTGTCCAGGGAGTCAGTGTCTGGCAGCGGCGACTGCGGAGAACCTGGCATGACCCCAGGGCTGGACTCCTGAAAGGGATTGAACCATTTCAGTTTGCTAAGTTAAGATAGGCACTGACAGGAACTGATTGTTCATCTCCAAGGAAAGAGATTCTGTTTTCCTGCTCTTTACCAAAGAGGATGAAACATTCTATATACACTTATTTAATGGTACTTTGCTGTGGCAGAAACCCCACTTTATTAGGTATGATAGCAGGGACAGGAGCAAGCAGTCCAGCCTGAAAAATGTAGCATTGTAAGTGGAAAGAAACATTACAAAAAAACTCTCAATTCAAAGGTTTTGATGACACGATATTTTTGCCAGCAGCTCTTGCAAAACAGCTAGTGCCAAATTCCACTTTCTGAATCAGGATTTCATACAAAGATGAATACAAACAAATCAGACAAAGCAAGTGAGATACACAGCAACATACTTTTTTTTTTTTTTTTTTTGCAGTGAATTGTTCATATCTTTGCTCATTTACCTTGAAGAAAAAAAAAAAACCCCTAACCAGAAAATGCAGCCTATGCATAGTGTAAATACTCACAAACACAGAGGCATAAATAGAAAAATATTTTGCTACATGTGCAACAGGTGAGACAATTTCTCTTTCCATTCAGTCAAGCATTACAGGAAATCAAAAAAGGTCTTTCCTAAATTGAAATTCCATCAGCCTCTGTGAAGCACAGTTAAAGCAAAGCAGTAGACACTTGTGGCCAGAATAGCTTTTGCTTGTTTTTTTGAATGCAGAATGAGATACTGGCACACAGTTTGAGTCATGATGACAGAAAGGTACAAACATTCTAAAATGACTGTGCCAAAAAGGTTGAAAACAAAAGAACTGTAGCTTGCATACAAGAAGAGTTTTTGTGGAGATGTGTGGTCATAAAACTTTTAGATGAAAGCTATTATTTGCATGCTGCAGAATCATCAGAAAAAAAAGCCATCCCAGCATATGACTTCAGAGGTCAAGTCAATCTTGCAGAGAGCTAGAGAGCAGAAGTATTGCTAACTCACTGTAAACCAATTTCTCAAAGTATCCTTTTCTTAGGCAGACTTTACAGAGGCGCACTGTAAGGCCAGTCAGACACTAAAGCACCTTCTTATCAATATCTAATCATGTTAGACCTTAAAAAGTTTTAATTGTAAATTTAAATTAAATAACCATAACTGTAGCACTGCCCCTGGTTATGAATAAGTATGGCTAATAGTCCTATAGGAAAGGGATTCTAATGTTGCAAATCACTGCATAAAACTGCTCACATTTCTGCCTCTATGCTGTCTCCAGATTCTGCAGTTTGGGGTTATTATTTTGAATGTTACGAACTATTCCTTTTACAGGCACTAACGCTTTGCATTAATATCAAAAGGCAGATCCAGTGGGGCATCACCCCCCTGTCCTTTGCCATTTTTTCTAAGGCTGCAAGCATCCCCGGCGATCCTGCGGCAGGTCCGAGGCCGCTCGGGGGCGATGTCAGCCAGAGAGAGCTCTGCTTTCCTGGCAGCTGGGTGAACTACCACTTAGAGATCTCAAATGCCAAAATGGGTTTTAAACAAATGCCGAAGAATTTTTGACACTCCACCAAAGCAAAGAGCCCAAAGTATACTAAAAGGGAAAAAAAGACAGCAATTGTTCCAAGGCCACTGAAATTCAAAGCCTAATTTACAACTAATGTACTTCAGGTTTGCCTTTAAGAACAAGCTATAACAATCTGTAATGAAGAATAATAGGAAAAACTTCTGTGGGATGATCCTTTCTGACTACATTGTGCATCTGGTTTAATGGGCTGCTGCAGAGGGCAAGCTATGATGGAGAATAGATCCGTAACAACAGAGAGGAACCGTGTATGTGAAGTTATGCTGGGAATTTAAACTAAGGTGTAAACTGCAGATTAAATATATTACTGTGACCCTGTGTCACAGACCAGTTTCCTCAATAAATAATGATGATAGATAAAGAAATGGAAATACAGAGCGAGATATGTAATGCCATCAACTACGGGCTTCTGCTGATGAGCTACTTGAATGAAAATCTGAAAATGCATTTTCATGGTTTGGCATCTATAGGAAGCCATTTCACAGTGAGGGCTTTTATAAGAACATAGGAATAAGCCACACCACACAGTCTTGTTAGAAATTTCTTCAGAGATGCCTTGAAGCATGGGAATCAATATTGTTTATCACTTCTACACTATTAAGTGGATTCCATTATAGACCTTACGTACCTGCTCAGACAGAGAGCTGCTATATTTTTTAGACATCCTTTTCTTCATGGTTTCTTTTACAGACTTCACCTTTTTGCCCAGAGATATACGGGAGGCAGAGGGTGATTTGATCACTTCTTTATAAACAAAGTCTCCTTCTTTGCCCTGCAAAACAAAACAGGGTTTAAACCTACAAAATACAAGAGCCATTTTCTTCCTCAGTCAGCGTATACACCCAGAGGTATCCAGGCAGACATAGGACAGCAGCATGGTATCCTCTTTGCTGCTCTGAATTCACAGCTGAGACCTTGTGCAAACCACTGTAGCAGTCCACTGTACCTCACTCAAGGCCTGATTTGTAACCATTACTGCAGTACTGTGTGTAGATGTGTTGGGGTCTCTTAGGCTGCCTTTATCCCTTTGAGTTTCATAAGTATTTGACCTGACAGAAAACTCCACGGTTTCAGGCTATGTCCTCCTGACACGGCATACAACAGTAGTTGTGGCTCATGCTGGTCAATACTACATGCAATTTAACAGAAGGAAGGGTACCTCTGAGATCCTACCTGTATGTGTGTCTGTGTGTGTGTGTATGTATATATATATATATATATGCAGAAACCTGCATTTGGCTACCCAAATTCACTTTTTATTTTCAGACAGGCATTCAGTTAACCTCTCTTGATGATGGTCTCTGTGGTTGTACTGTGAATTGTTTATAAAAAAACGCAAAAAAGCTACGAAGTCCATCAACTACGGTGGAAGGTTACACTTGCACAGCTATTCTTAAGACATACAACAGGGTATTGCTGAACTAAATTAGCCGGTCTGTATATAGCGGATGACAAAGGCCAGCTGCTTTGAACGCATTTAACCTTTTCTAAACCAGCTTAAGATACCCAGCATTTACTTATGCCACAAGTACACACAAAGAATGACCATGGATCAGTTGACATTTTGCCAAACCTAGTTGTATGACTCAGCCCTTGCTCAGATTGTCCAGGCAACACGTTAAACAGTCTTTCATTCTACAGTGTGTCAGGAACCACAGCAAAGCAGCTCTATTAGAGCTACTGCCAGCACCCTCCCTTGGCAAGGGTGCATCCAAAATCGCAACGCAAAAAGGACCAAAATCTGTTTGGCCAAAGAGGTTGACTACTGAATTTGTTCTCTGGCTTGGTTCAATAATCCTTCTGAGGACAATTTAGGTACATAAGATAACAAACCCTAAAATAAATGCACACTATATTCTACATAAAAGATTGATCTTTTTTTCTGAATTTATGTATGCTTTCTACTTTATTAATGTTCTCCCAAAAAAAGTTGTTTTGAAATTCAGATGATATTTCATTTCTGACAATTCTATATTTTTTTCTTTTACAAGTTGTTTGTGATTACAACTTCTTCGGTAACTTTGGGTCCTTTAGCAGAAACTAAAGACAGCTCTTTGCCTTATCTTTCTAGGAAAAAAAACCCTTCCACTTGATGGACTTAAATGTTTTCAAGAAAAAAATCTTGATCTGCATACATTATTCTGGTGGACTGCATCTTTCCCACTACTGATGCTAGTAGGGAAAAATGTAACATCTGGATTTCACACTTTCCTATATTCAAAACCAATCTGAACAAAATATGCCAAAGTATCTGTGTTTAGAGATAAACAGTAAGACTGAAAGTTAACTTTTTTACTGAGTGGAAAATTGATGAATAAAATAAGCACCCACAGTTCTGGCTAATTTAGGGGTAATTTATGATGTTAAAAAAAATAATCAGAAAAACAAAAACCACCCCAAAAAACCTAACTCCCATAAAAAATAATATAATGCTGGCACATAAAATGTCTCACAATTTAGACTTAAGTGAACAGAGAAGTTATCTCAGCCAATGTTGAAAAAGAAAATAAAAACATACATGGGCAAAAGGAAAAAATATGTTGGCAATTTCATTTGATATAATGTTCTGGATCATTTCTGTCCTGTTGTTTTTGGCCGCAGGCTGACCAACAGTAACACTGGGATCAACATGAGTAATACAAAATGGAATTAATTCTCAGGGGAAGTGTTTTTTTTTTGGTTTGTTTGTTTTTTTTTTTTTTTTTTTAAAAACACAAAGAGCTCTGAGATCAATTGCACAGCACCCAGCACAATGGGATCCTGGTCTACTCCAGAGCTCTTAGATACAATGAGAAAACAAATAATAAATCTCTTACATAACGACTTCCACCCAAACAACTTGCAGATCTTCAGCAAATCAAAGTTCGCTTCATCAATCCAAATAGTAAATATTTTTACCAAGGAAGCACAGTAAGCATATGTTTTGCCTCGGGTGATGCTCTGAGGAAGCCAGACACAAGAATAGCCCACAGATGTGCTCCCAAATCTGCGCTTTGATCACTTGTTCCTGCCTCTTTACACATATGGTATATAAATACTTATACATGCATGGATATGGGTGGGTATGTTATTCTCAAAGCTAAGGAAGTCTGAGGTTACCGAAGATACTCTGCTTTCTTGGATCCCCAAGCTGTTATTACAGACCTAAATCACACTTCAGTCTATTATAACTCTACTGCGCATTTCATTTCATGCTATTTCAAGTCTGCGCCTTCTTGTCTTAAACTCACCATTTGGTCGGAGCTGTTTCCAATATGAAGGGAACGATTTGTCAAGTCAAATCCTCCAAAGCTACAGGTTCTCTGCAAGAAAGAAAAAAAAAGGTGGATACACTTGTATCACAACGATTAGCTCACTCAGAACATCTCTGGTTTGGAGAACACCAGTGAAAACACAGATGTCTGAAAAAATGGAAACAAACAAACAAGCAAAAGGATGGGAGATTATAAATCAAGAAATCTGTTATAAAGCAATTTGAGTCATTTGTCCTTTGCAGAGAGAACTCCTTGGCCTAAGGTCTGCTGCTGTTGAGTCATCTATTGCCTACTCCTCTTTTAAAAAAGAAAAAAGACTTTTTGGTCTGAAGAAACTGTTGATCGTATGCACCAAGTTTTCCAGGATGCTGGCAATTCCACCTCAGCACTCCCATCTGCCTTCATAAATAAGTCCACAGTCGCACTGAAACAGAGAACCACCAATCTTTTAAAGCACTGTACAAGCCACCTTCTGGGAATAGCTGCATAGGCTCCATTTCCACTGAAACAGAGGGAAACACTAGAGGCCTTGTAGGGCAAGCCCTTGGTAAGAGGAGGGAAAAACCAGTCCAGCTACCCATAAGCATTGTGTCCCCACTCAGCAAGTCCTGACTCCACATTAGGTGTTTACCATCACAGCTGTCTGTGGTGATACGCAGCAGCTCTGCTCCTTCTGGGAGAAAGGACGCTATGTTTACAGTGCCAGTCACCTAGTGGAGTGACTCACTTTTGGCTGAATGCACAGATGCAGTTTATCATAATCATCCTGAATAAGACAAGAAAATCAGCACTATGACACTGCTTCCCTCCCAAGAGCAGAGGGTGGCCGAACCCCGTACAGTTGCATTTCTACAGCCAACCATCGTTTAACTGTGGCAGATGAGTCTCTGCTAAAGCTTTGGCACCACTTGAGAAAAGACCAGACACTTAGGGGGCTCAGAGGGAATCCAGCTTTTGCTTTGCAATCCAAAAGGTAAAACCTTTGACTTTTTATTTGGCCACTGAACAACCAGCTGCACAGTACTCAAGTACCAGGGAAATGAAGGCATGGCAGTTACAATTTACTTCCACAACTTCAACTCGGGGCTCTGAGTATGGGCTGAGAGACAGGCATACGTCTATTTTAAGTATTCTCTTCAGAGTTACAGTTGAGACAAACAGGAGGCAGAAGATCAACCACTTGCAAACCCTAAGTTCTTAGGGCCTGAACCATGCAACAGAGGAACTTCAAAGACACCTTAGGACTCAGCTAAGCATCGGATCAGACCTACAAAGGATTGCTCAATCAGTACCGGGAGTGTGTACTTGGGAGTCAGCGAAGACCCACCACCTGAGAACTAATACAGTCTGTTTTGACCTTCTGTTAGGAAGTAGCAAGCTCTATAAACTCAATAAACAACCACATCAATTAGTTCTATTAAACATTCATCCTGTTCACTGATAATCAGCACACATATTAATAGTTATTAAAAAGTTTTCTTTTCTTGCTTTTATGTTGGGTGCTGTGTACCTCTAGTGCTTGGATGACAGCTTTTGTACCCACCACAACCCTACTAGGGCTCAAAGCCAGCTTCATCTAGGCCCCACACACATTAAAAAGAGTGCTGTGATGTACAATTTTTAAGTGTAGGTTGGTTTTTTTTTCTTTTTTTTTTCTTTTCCTTTTTTTTTTTTTTTTTTTCACGGAAGGCATCGTGACCATAGCATAGCTTTTAAAAATTGTTTCTGGAAAGCAGTTGAGACCAACCACAAGTAATAAAATCTGTTTTTAAAGCACAGCACGTTTAGCTATGAGTAATGTTGTCCTTCTGTGAAGAGTCCATTCTAACTACTCCTACAGCGTACGGTAGTCCCAGCAACATAGAGGACATCTGGAACTGCTCTGAGTAAACTTGTCTATCAAACCAGCCAGAGCTCCTCCTAAAGCAGTCTTCTGAGAGAGCAAAATGTCTGTTGGTTAAAAGCTTCTGAATAAATATACTATATTAACGGTGCTCATTCTTTCATTATGGACCCCCCCATACATTTAACATTTGACTTCTGCCTTCAGATTTCAGTAGTGACCCTGGCAATACTGTACCAAACAAAACGTCTGTGGATGAGGAGAGGGCTATTCAATGGAATGGCCATGCAATCAAAAGTATTATCGCGTTTTGGGAGAAAAGAAAAATTGATGCGATTTGAAAATTTCATGCATGTCCAGGTCACTGAAACAAATACAAATGACAAAAATGAATGGCAAGGCAAGGCAGAGTGACCAGTTCCACTGAATACATAGGCATTGCAGTTTCTGTGAAGTTGCAGCAAATAAATATTAAGTGTTTCTAGGAAGCAGGAGCTGGAAGTTTGTCAGCTTTTTGCTGTTTCAGGAAGAAGTGTGTTGAAAAAGCTAGTAAAAGCAGTGTGCCTCCACCATTTATCCCATTCAAACAAGGAGCAGTTGACTGAGGAGTTCCTCAGCAACAGAACGCTATCCATTTCTCCTCCATTTGTATCTCTGTGAATAACCAAAAGTCAGTGCAGATGGTTCTCATGATGAAATTATTATAACGAGACTACTTATTACAAGAACTGAAAAGCTTGTTTCTGTCATCTGTATTTACAAAGACAGTTTTAGAGGGTATTTTTAGTTATGGGGCATTTCTAGCACATACAAATGTGCTCTTTTGCCTGAGATACCCTATTATTCAACCCACAGAAGGACAAGTAAGGCTTCTCTTATCATTGTAATATCCTTATAGAAAAACAATTTCTCTGAAAATAAACAGCACCCTGTGAGTGGCAGTGCGAGCAGTCAATGCAGAAGAAACAGTGAAGTTGCCAAGAGAGAATGTTCATGGTATTGGGTAGAAAAAAACAATTTGGTGGCTGAAGAGCAAAAAGTGAACCATGAAGGCTTGGTCACCACCAACAGGTTATTCAAGGACATGAAGGCTGTGACTCGTATTGAGAATACCTCACACATGAAGAAATGAAGTACAGACTTCTCAAAATAAAATACGTAGTTCAAGAGGAAAAGCTGCTTCTGCTGTATTGTTCACTGGAATATCTTGCTTAATGCTATGGGTGCACAGCTGTTTCCACCCACTGAAGTAGGGAACATATCTACATTGCCAACTAGACAACAGACTAGATGGCTCAGCTTTGGAGATCTGGCTGGCCCCAAAGGCCAGTTCCTAGGAAACTCAGCATCACGGTTAAGGGAACTGTCAAAACTGTGTCATACAATCAGGAAGCAGCTTTGGGTCTTTCTGGAGTGCTCAAATCACTTCATTTCCCATTGTACAGCACAACTTCCTTTTCTGGCCACCCTTTGTTCCCTTTCCACAACATTCTGAGGGATGATGCCACCTTCACCCCATGCCAGAAAGAAGGAGCAGTGGCCAGGGACAGAGTAGAAGGGGACTTCTTGTGGTGCTGAGCAGCAAGCAGGAGGGCAGTATCCACATAGCGTAAAATTCTCTGTCTTTCTGCAGCTGTGTGTGTAGCAGAGAATACAGAGCTGGTTGGGTGAACTGATGAGATGCAAACTGGGCCAATATGAGGCAATGACAGCAGGAGAGAAACAGAGCACAGTTGACTAAGGATGCTCTAATTCTCTGAAAATTTAGATCATCTCTCGGTATCCCTTTAAGAGAATACTGACTCCCAAAGCATCAGAACATGTTTATAGCATCTCAAACCTCCTCTGTTCACCAGTGATCTCAATTTCTGCACTAGGTGCAGAAATGAATTAAATTAAATTAATTAAAAATTAAATTAATTTAAACAGCAGCATTTTGTCATATTTGTTATCTCTCATAGAGTTATTCTGTACATGTAGAAACTGCAGATTCAACAGAACTCTTCTGTGATGGGATTATATCAAACTCTTCCCTTACAGCAGAATTACGGTGCTTAAGAGTTCCTAATGGCAAGGAAAGCAGATGCGCTGAATTTTAGTTAAAAGTATAAAGCAGAAAGTGTTGACTGCAACCTCACAGAAACTGGAAGACCACCTTCATGGCAGCTCTTTGACTCACAGACTTTTGGTGGATTCTCAAGAGAACCTTTTTAGTACAGCGATCCACTGTGGCAGCCCACTTCCTCTTGGCCTCCTCATCCTCCTCCAGCAGGCATCTCCTCAGGTCCTGCTTGTCGGCCTTGCTCAGGGTCCTGTCAGTAACGGGACGCACCAGCTGTGAGAGGTTGAGGTGACTGTACAGGCTTCTCTCCACCACATAGGTAATATTGAACTCGCTGACAGAAGCGCGCCCTCGTAGCCTTCTGTTTGGGAAGCCACAACCTCCACCCCCTTTTGTTTTGTGCCGCAGTAATTGTAGGTCACAAGTTGCGGGGGATGCTCCTTTCCTAGCAGGGCGCTGGCAAAGAAAAGCTCTGGAACAGGAATAGTTAGTATCCATTTTCTTCAATTGGATCTGCTTCCTTACACTCTGAATCTCCTCCAGGGACACCAGAAGATGGTGCTTGCGCCTGTTGCTGTCATAAAAGCAAATGCTTTCTGTACTTACCCCATGGCTCAGCAAGCCGAGGCTCTTCTTCATTTCCCCATCTGTCAAGGAGCGGCAAACTTTCTGGGTCTTCTCCTCTTCTGGGTAAGAGAAAAATGTCCCGAGTTTCTTGGGAGGCTTGATAAGGCCACGGCTATCAGTTTTGCTGAAGGTCTTCACCAGTTTCCGGTTAGCTCCCCAGGTATCAAGACTGCTGGATGAGGGAGAAGTAGTAAGTGAGTCCAAGTCATCCTCTGGCTGCTTTTCGCAGGAGCCGTCAAAGTAGAATTGCTTCTTGTGAACTCCAGAGTAAAGTGCTGATCTGTCATCCAATATAGGAGAGTTGTCAAGTGAGTGCTCTTCCACACCTACAAGGGACAAAAGCAGCACAACGCATGTCATCGTTCATAATTCTCCAAGGTGTTTCCCTGTAGAGCCTGACTGTATTTATTTATCACCTATTTAAAATGGAAGAAAACTCTTCCTGATATAAGCAGCCCAGAAGGTATTTGCGAGTGGATAAATCTGAAGCAGTTCCTTCCTTTTGTGAAATAACATTTCAGGGATGAGTTACGAGTAGACAGACGACAGCATCCTGTAGGTAAACTCATTGTTATTTTAGGTTTCTTTCTTTCATCTGCAGATAAAACCACAGATGAGTTCACTAAGAACCCCTTAGAAGTTGGAACTGGGATCTGTTTCTCATGGGGTTTTTTTGATACTTGCATATGATCCCCTAGTGACATTACAATAGGTCAGAAGTATAACCAGGTATGATAAACTAAACAAGTATCTCTCAGGTCCAGTTTTCCAATAGCCAGTGCTGCTGCTGCAAGCAGTATTTCGCCCAGAAAATTATAGAGCTGAGCTCCAGGATGAAACTAAAAGTTCTGGGTTTTTGCTGGGGAAAGAGACACCAAATTTAATCACACAGAATTTATTTAAACAGATGCAAAGAAAAAAAAAAGTAGGTCAAATTTGTGGGTGTGCCAATTTCAACAGTGTCCTGGTAATGTCATAAACACTTGGTTTTCACCAAATACATGTTTCGCAGAAAGGGAAGATGACTTTTTGCAATGCAAGTACTGGAGATGGGCAAACAGCCAGGTCTCCTTTTTGGAGTGGAGAGAAGGGAATAGAGGACCTGAAATTGCAATTCCTTTTCACATTTATCATTTCAGAAACTTTTCTCTGGTGTTTTCTTCTGAGGAAAGTATAGGCTCAGGTATTAGATGCAGTAACAAGGAAAGAGTCAAACAAGAGTACACATCCTCTTCAGTCCTGCCTTGACAAATTTCACAGCATTCATAGGTATCAGAAACACACACAGAAATGGGACTGAATCTATTTCTTGCCAAAACAAATTTCTTGCTTGACCCAACTTTGCCTTCCTCTTTGATTGCTTCCACAGTCTTACAGCAGAGCTAAATTTGAACCGTTACAAAAAAACGCCATGATTTACTAAACTCAGTAACAAGGGACACATTTCAAGATGAAAGAAGATTAGATGCTGTGTACAGGCCTCCTGTCTCACCTTCAGTTCACTCCGTTGGCAAAACATATTTGACATGTATTTGCTGAAACCCAAGATGCTAGTTTACCACGATAAAACTTGCTGTGACAGTGAAAGGATAGTGGATCGCATCTGACACACAACTTTCACTCCTGAGAACTTTTTTGGGGTAGGTCTGCAAGAATGGAGTCTGATTTTGACAACACTTTCACTGGACTGTTCAACTTGCTCTTTTTCCCCTCTACTTCTCAATTTGAACAGAAAATAGCCATTCTCCTGAGACCGAGTATGTGCTGATAAACAATTTTAGTCCACTGAGTAAATATGTTTTTAAACAGCTTGTAAAATATGCATTGTGTGTCAACACTGTAACAGATGTTATTTGGAGTGAGTCCATGACACAAAGCCATAATGACACAGATGTAGATGTGATTTGTTTTTAAATGCTATATAAGAATGGTGCCCAGGAATTAGGAAGCTTCAGTTACTTAGCTAGCAACAGACTAACACAAAATACACATGGATTCAGATATTGGCACATTCTAGTGAGAATCAGATCATCCAGATGTATATTTACTGTGATAACAAAGTCAATCCTAGATATGTGGGAGAAGGATCTGGGACTAGGGTACATTTCTTTAAGAACTACAGGAATGTATAAGGAAAATTTGTCAAATTTGTTCTTTCTGAAGAAATTTTTGAGGATTATGAGGAATCATTTTTCTGGGGAACTGCACATCAAGTTTTCAAACCAAGCCTACTCTCACACTGCTAAAGGCTGCTGAACACTGATGAAATTATGGAAATTTTACTGATGTTACTCAATCAAGTTTTACAGACAACTCCCCAAAGCCTAGCCATCTAGGATTTTACATTGATTCACATTCATAACACAGATTCAAGTAACAGCAGCAAACAGCTCAAGAACTCCAGTCAACTGCAGGTAACTTGGAAGGGAGCAATCCCCAGATCTGATGACAGTATTTTTTTGTGATCTGGCAGAGCTCTCTGACATCTCCAAATGGGAATACAGACCTACACTATTAGATAGGGGCATGGACAGTATTTATGAAGCACTTTTAATTTGCTATATGAAAACTTGCAAGCAAGGAGAATTTACTGAAAGAAAAGTCACAGGTATCTACTCCCAACGTAGACTTGGCTACTTAAGGGGCCTTCTATTTATGTAGAAGCTATGCAGAAGTAATCCATGTTGTTATTTAGCAATAATTGTTTTTGCTACAGTCTCCCAAGAGCCAATCTACAAAGGAACTCCAAAGTGCTAGATAAAGTGCAAGCTCAGGGTTAGAGATAATTTATTCAGAAAAGCCTGCAGTTAAAAGAGAGAGAACAGGCAGGAGACGGAGAAAAAAGGATGCAGAAAAAAAATTTTTTTTAGACAGCTGTTAACACAGTGACTTTTCTGTGGGGAGCAGGGGTGGAAAACTGCGGAAAAAAAACACTGGAAGGAACTGGGACACTTAAGTGAAAGACTGAGGGAGAAAAGGAAATAAGAAGGTGAAGCGCTGCAAGAGAGAGAATAGAGAGCAAAACAAACAGTTAACATGCTGAAGAGAAAGTCTGGCCAAACTGTAGGAAGGCATCTGCCTGCCCAGTGGCCCCTGAGCTGCCGGCTCCTGCAGCTGCTCCCACCCCTGGAGCCTCCGGTTGATTGCTCCCTGCAGCTTTTCCCAGGCCCCCAGGGAGGAAGGGGGTAGGACAGGCTTCTCTGGGGTCCTTCTTTCCCCACAGCCCTGTTTTGTTTGCCCTGTCTCATAAACCAGGTTCTTGCTTCCAATGTAAGCCAGCTTTATGCTCACCCTATAAGGTGACAAAACCTTTTCAGACCATGACAGCTGCCAGGTCCAGAGCTCTAGACTTGGCCGTGCGTTTCACGCCAGCCAGTAACACCATCATCACACAGGAGAGAGGCAGGCTAGATCATAAATCTGACAACAGTTTCCTGACACATACACCACAAGATGCATGCATTTTCCTTAAATGTACTAGGAAGGAATCATAATACGGCTTATTTCACTGTAAAACTGAGGGGAGCCAGCACACAAAACCAGGAAGGCCACTAATATGAGGGGTTGCTCACAATTCCAATGAGGACCCAAGCACGGCTGTGCAAAGAGGCTACTGAGGCTCAGGCTCCATTAATCTAAGTGCTCACACACGGATACAGGTCATCCAGAGTTAATTTTGCAGCATGGCGTTCCCAGGGGCTGAACTCTGTTTCCCCTTTCCCCACCCTCCTTCTCCTCCCTTCTCTCCCCCTCTCTCCTGGCAGCAGGGCGCATTCAGGAGCCAAACTGCAAGCAGGCTCCCCCAGAAGTAGGAGTTAATGTTACATGAGGCAGTTGCTATCCCACAAGAACGTCTGATAGAGTTTCTGTAATTTTGCCACATGATGATGCCATGCATTTTTTCCCCCCCCCCCAGCCGCTAGCCTCCCAAAATTCGCAGGAGCTTCACCTGTGCGCCGTCCCAGGCCTCGGAGGAGGGAGCATTGTGGTGGTGGCTCTCCTTACTTCCTTGCTGAGCCTGTGTGGCAACCAGCTGGGATTGCTCCTAGTCTCATTCC